>NW_017082603.1:0-292 GCF_001483705.2 Eufriesea mexicana
AATGCCTTCAATCCAACGGCAAGTACAGCCATCTACTTGCAAGAGAATAGGTCTATTCAAAATATATAGACTGTTATAGCATGGTGAATAGATCGCATAACGCCTTCAATCCAATGACAAGTACAGCCCTCTGCTTGCAGAGAATATGTCTATCCAAAATTTATAACCTGTTATAGATTGGTGAAAGTATCGCATAACGCCTTCAATCCAATGCAAGTACAGCCGTCTGCTTGCCAGAGAATAGGCCTATTCAAGATCTATAATATGTTATAGCTTGGTGAATAGATCGCCT
>NW_017082604.1:0-292 GCF_001483705.2 Eufriesea mexicana
ATGTAGAGCGCGGAAGTCCTCCGAAATGTTGCGTATGGCACAAAAGTCAATGTACCCTCTCCTTCCCTGACCAAACGTTTTACAGCCAAACGTAGCATAAATTGACATAACGCGCCGGGGCCTTTATTTCTGGCCTTCCCGTAGTCGAGTAGAGTAGAAGAGCATTGTTGAGAGTAGAAATACACCCAAAAGCAATGTGTAGCACAAAAGTCAAAGATATTCCGACCAAACCTGTCCTACCCTAACCTAAACGAACGATACGTAACTCGACATAACGTGCCTAGACCACTAT
>NW_017082605.1:0-292 GCF_001483705.2 Eufriesea mexicana
AGACCTGGAATAAGAAACGATTTTTAATTTTTCCTATAAGCAGTACAAAGTTGAAGATTCAAGAAAATAATTGGAAACATGGAATAAAATACTCTTCGAATTTTTACGTTTAAAATAAGATAAGTATTAGTAGATTTATTGCCGATTTTCGTTGACTCGATCCTCCACGTCCAAACGATCACAGAGAATCCACGAAAATCAGAGATTTCTCAACTTTTCGGACTATTAGAATTGGATAACGAATTATGGAGGGTACTACAAATTTTCGAAAATCATTTATTTATTAGCTTCA
>NW_017082606.1:0-292 GCF_001483705.2 Eufriesea mexicana
CCAAACCAATGTATCCAAGTGAAACGTAGATTCCTCAGCATGACATGCCTCGGACGCTACTCACGGCCTAGCCATGAGCAGGCAGAATATATTAGGGTACAGTAGATCGCAGGAATCAACCGAATAACGGTGCAGGGTACGAAAGTCGAAGATATCCGAACGGCCCCTATCAGAACCTGGCCTAACAGAATGTGACATAACTCAACCTAACGTGCCGAGACCTATTGCTGGCGTCCCCAGAGACAAGCAGAAGATATCAGAACATGGTAGAGCACAGAAATCCACCGAGTTG
>NW_017082607.1:0-292 GCF_001483705.2 Eufriesea mexicana
TGACTGAACCTAAGGAGCAGCGACCACCATTGCTGGCATTCCCAGAGTCCAGCAGAGCACACCAAGGCACAGTAGAGAGAGGAATTCCGCCGAATAACGGAGTATACCGCGAAAGCCTAATCTATGCGGAAATAACGAAAGCAAACGTAACCTAACCAAACGCAGCCAAACTACACCTAACCTGCCGGGAACACTACCACTGGCTTCCCAAGAGGTCGAGCTTAGTATCGCAGAGTAAAGTAGAGCGTAGGAATCCACCGGCCAGCGGTCTAAAGAAGAAAAGTCACCCCCA
>NW_017082608.1:0-292 GCF_001483705.2 Eufriesea mexicana
CTAACCAGACGCAGCCTGACTGAAACAAACGTGCCACGACCACCATTGCTGGCCGCCCCAGAGACAAGCGGACGCTAGCGGAGCTGCGCAGACCGCAGATATCGACGGAATAGCAGCGTACAGTACAAAAGTTAAGGTCATCCCAGCGAAACTTAACATAACCTAACATAACCAACCGTAACCTAACTCAACCGAACGTGCCACGAACGCTATTGCTGGCCTCCCCATAGACATGCAGATGCTACTAAGGAAATGCAGTGAACAGACGTCGGCCGCATGGCAGTGTATAACT
>NW_017082609.1:0-292 GCF_001483705.2 Eufriesea mexicana
ATAACGTGCCGAGAGCACTATTCCTGGCGTCCGTAGAGGCAATCATAGTACGATAGAGCACAGGAGAAAGCAGAAGCGCATAGGACTGCAGTGTTGAGCACAAGAGTCTAAGCTATAATAACCTAACGCAGAATAACCTTACACAACCAAACGTAATATAACTGAACCTAACTTGCCGCGACCAGTATTGCTGGCCTCCGGGGAGCCAAGCAGAGCATATTAGAGGAGAGTAGAGCGCAGAGATAGATAGTGTCGCAGCATATAGCAAACAGGTCGAAGCAGTCCAAATCTG
>NW_017082610.1:0-292 GCF_001483705.2 Eufriesea mexicana
TTAGTCAAAAAGTCAATAAAATTGAATTTTACATCCAGATTCTGCAGGACTGCAATGGCTGCATCTCGCCAATAGAATCTATCCTCCTTGCTTATGCAAGCAAGTTATCTCACCACAATATTAGTCGAAGATGTCAATAAAATAGAACTTTCCAGCCTGATTCTATAGCATTGCCACGGCTATTGCAGGTGAATTGAATCTTTGCTCCTTGTATATGCAAGAAAGTTATCTCACTACGATGTTGGACGAAAATGTCAATAAATTTGAATTTCCCAAACACATTCTATATCAA
>NW_017082611.1:0-291 GCF_001483705.2 Eufriesea mexicana
AATCTTTCCTCCTTATATATGCAAGAAAGGTAGGTCACCACGATATTAGTCGAAAATGTAAATGAAATCGAATTTTTCAGGCAGATTCTATGGAATTGTAGTGGCTATAGCGCGCCTATAGAGTATTAAATACTTATTTATGCACTACAGTTATTTCACCACGATATAAGTCGAAAATGTCAATAAAAACGTATTTTCCGGGCAGATTCTATAGCATTGCAATGGCTATAGCACGCCAGTAGTATCTTTCCTCCTTATTTTTGCACGAAAGATAGCCCACCACGATATTAG
>NW_017082612.1:0-292 GCF_001483705.2 Eufriesea mexicana
CTATAGCCTTTGCAATGATATAAAATGTGGTCGAAATATTCAAATTTATTGTCATTTTCGACTGATATCATGGTGAGCTCTCTTTCTTTCATAAATAAGGAGGAAGTATTCAATTGGCGTCCTATGTCCATTGCAATGCTGTAGAATCTGGCTGGAGAATACAATTTTATTGACATTTTCGGGTAACATCGCTGTGAGCTAGCTTTCTTGCATAAATAAGGAGGAAAGGTTCTATTGGTGTGCTATGGCCATTGCAGTCCTGTAGAGTCTGGCTGGAAAATACAATTTTATT
>NW_017082613.1:0-292 GCF_001483705.2 Eufriesea mexicana
GGTGAGCTAACTTTCTTGCATGAATACGGAGGAAAGATTCTATTGGCGTGCTATACCCATTGCAATGACATATAATCTCAATGGAAAATCCAATTTTATTGACATATTCGGCTAATATCGCTGTGAGCTAACCTCCTTGCATAAATAAGGAGGAAAGATGCTTTGGGCGTGTTATCGCCATTGTAGCGCAATAGATTCTGGCTGGAAAATCCACTTCTATTGACAATTGCCAATGATATCGTGGTGAGGTAACTTTCTTGCATATACAAGGAGGACAGATTCTATTGGCGTG
>NW_017082614.1:0-292 GCF_001483705.2 Eufriesea mexicana
CACTGCTCCTGGCATGCCCGGAGCCAAGCAGATTGTAGTAGAGCGCAGTAGATCACAGAAACTCAAGGAATAGCAGTGTAAAGCATAAAAGTCAGAGTATACTGTCCTAACAAAGCCAAACGTAACATATCCAGACGTAACATACCCAAACGAAACCTAAGTCTACCAAACATGAGGAGACAACAATTTCTGACTTCCAATGAGACAAGTACACTGTACTAGAGCACAATTGTTCGCAGAAATCTTCCGCACTTCAGTGAATAGCACGGAAATCGTAGATATCATAACATAA
>NW_017082615.1:0-292 GCF_001483705.2 Eufriesea mexicana
CGACTCTGTCACCCCCCGCGAGGTGGCCGATGCCCTGGCTAGGTTCGGTGATTGCACCGAGGCGGAAATAAGAACCGGAGTGATCCGGTCATCCGCTTCGGGGCTGGGCTCTGTAGGGGCTCAGTGTCCCCTCGCGGCAGCGAGAAACGCCGTCGATAGCGGGCTGATTCGCGTCGGCTGGACTTCGGCCCGTGTTGTAGCCTTGGAGGCACGGAGCCTCCAGTGCTTTCGTTGCCTTGCGTTCGGTTACACAAGGAACGGATGCTCTAGCGCGGTGGACCGCAGCGACACC
>NW_017082616.1:0-292 GCF_001483705.2 Eufriesea mexicana
ACCAATATTGCTGGCTTTCACAGGGCTAAGCAGAACGCAGTAGGGCACAGTAGATCACAGAGGTGCACCGAGCAGCAGCGTACGACACGAAAGCCAACGCTACCCTAACCAAACTTAACCAAAGCCTAACCTAACCAAACGCCACCTGACACATGCTAACGTGCCACGAACACTATTGATCGCCTCACCAGAGTCGAGCAGTGTATAGTAGAGCAATGTAGAGCGCAGGTATCGACCGAATATAAGTGTATAGCACAAGAGTCTAAGCTATCCTATCCCAAGATATGCAAAA
>NW_017082617.1:0-292 GCF_001483705.2 Eufriesea mexicana
AGTTTGGTCGGGACAACTCAGATTTTGAGCTGTACTCTGCTATTCGGTGGATTTCTACGATCTGCTTTGCTCTAACGTGCTTTGCTTTGCTCCGGCGATGTCAGCAATGAAGGTTTCAGATAGTTTGGTTTAATTATTTTACGTTAGGCTAGATTGTGTCAAGTTAGGTTCGGTTATCTTATACTTTTGTCCTATGCATTGCTATTTGGTGGCTTTCTGCGCACTACTATGCTCTACCATACTCTGCTTGACTCTGTCGTGGCTAGCAACGGTGGCCCTGCCACGATAGGTT
>NW_017082618.1:0-292 GCF_001483705.2 Eufriesea mexicana
ATTGAACACGAGGGTGAATCAATAAATAAATCAAATTACATCCCCCTGTAAGAAATATGTGAACGACTATGTTCCTCCGAAAGCATCAATTCTTAGTCTGTTGCTACCTTCCAACATAGTAATTGAGTATTATGCAAATGCTAGGACTCATTCCACAAATTTTGGTTTCACTTGGTCTAAGAGGTTCACTCGATGTTTACTTGGTCTCAGGTGTTTATCAGCTACGTCTCTTTTCATTTACTCAAATACCTGAAAATCACCAGTTGGGTGTTCTCATTCTCCTCATAGAAGT
>NW_017082619.1:0-292 GCF_001483705.2 Eufriesea mexicana
TGTGTTAGGATGCCTTTAGCTTTTATGCTGTACACTGTTATTCGGTGGACTTCTGAGATCTACTGGGCTCTAGTATGCCCTGCATCGCCCTTGCGGGGGGGGGGGCAATAGCATTCTCAGCATGGTAGTTTCTGTTAGGCTATGTTCAGCTATGTGCCGTTGGTTTGGGTTTGGCTTAGGCAGCATTGGCTTTTCAGCTATGCACTGCGCTTCCATGGATTTCTGCGTTCTGCGCTCCACTAATGCGTTCTGCTTCGCTCCGCGGATTCCAGCAACAGTGGTAACGACGCGT
>NW_017082620.1:0-292 GCF_001483705.2 Eufriesea mexicana
GATCAAGTATGCCCCGCTTTGCTCTCGGAAGGCCAGATGTAGTGGCCGCAGCGCGTTAGGTTACGTCGGGTTAAGTTTGGCTACGTTAGGTTCGTCAGGGTTAGGTTTGGATAGCTTCGAGATTCGTGGTGTACACTGTCACTTGGTGGATTTCTGCGCTCTACTGCCCTCTACTATGCTCTGCTCGCCTCCGGGGAGCACAGTCGTAGTGGTCGCTGCTCGTTAGGGAGAGTTATGATAGCTTCGTTTATGTTAAGGTTGGTTCTGTTACGAGAGGGTAGCTTCGACTTTT
>NW_017082621.1:0-292 GCF_001483705.2 Eufriesea mexicana
ACAGTACAGCGCAGAAGTACACCGAATACCAGTGTACAGCACAAAAGTTAAAGGTATCCTAACAAAACTAAGACTAACCCAACCTAACCGAGCGTAACATGTCTCAACATAACGTGCCGAGGACAACATTGCTGTCCTTCCCGGAGCCAAGCTGAGGGCATTAGAGCACTGCAGGGCGCAGAAGTCACCCTAATATCAGACTATAGCGAATATGTCGAACTACCTCTCCAAACCTAATCAATCGTGACATAACCGTACGTAACCTAACTCAACCTAACGTGCCGCGACCTGT
>NW_017082622.1:0-292 GCF_001483705.2 Eufriesea mexicana
TTCAATCCAGTGGCAAGTACAAGCCATCTGCTTGCCAGAGGATAGGTCTACTCAAAACCAATAGTCTGTAATAGATTGGTGATTAGATCGCCTAACGCCTTCAGTTCAATGGCAAGTTGAGCCATTTACTTGACAGAGAATACGTCTATTCAAAATCTGTAACCTGTTATAGCTTGGGGAATAGATCGCCTAACCCATTCTATCCAATGGCAAGTGCAGACATCTGCTAGCCAGAAAATAGGTCTATTCAAAATCTATAATCTGTTATAGCTCGGAGAATAGGTCGCCCAAC
>NW_017082623.1:0-292 GCF_001483705.2 Eufriesea mexicana
TAATTTCGGAAATATAAACAAAATAAGTCAATTGCGCAGCACCATTTCACAGCCACTGACACATTCGACACTATCATTCGAAAACACACGCTTGAAACCCCAAAAAAATATCCAATCCCGTTAGAGAAAATCCTACTCTACGCTGTTAGATGAAAAAATCCGAATCCAAAAGCCTAATATCGAAGATAGAATCCAAAAAATTCAATTTCGCAGCACAATCTAACAGCCACTCAGACTTCCGGCACTATTTCTCGAAAACGCACGCGCGAAACCGCAAGAAAATATCCAATCC
>NW_017082624.1:0-292 GCF_001483705.2 Eufriesea mexicana
TAACTGGCGTGCAATATCTATTTCAATGCTATAGAATATGTCTGGAAAGTCCAATTTTATTGACATTTTTCGACTAATATCGTGGTGAGCCAACTTCCTTGCATAAGTAAGGAGGAAAGATCCTTCTGGTCTGCTATAGCCATTGCAATGCTACATAATCTGGCTGGAAAATTCAATTTTATTAACATTTTTGGCTTATATCGTGGTGAGATGGCTTTCCTTCTTAAAGAAGTAGGAATGATGCAATTGACGTGCTATAGCCATTTTAATGCTATAGAATATGTCTGGAAAG
>NW_017082625.1:0-292 GCF_001483705.2 Eufriesea mexicana
TTGTATATTTAAGCACATAGGAGTGTGCATTTTATATTTTATATATATTCGAATGATACATATTGGCAAAAGTAAAAAAATTCATTATATCATTTATAGTACCATTTTAATTATTATAATCCGTGGTACACAGGGAAGTGCTTGTATATTTAGGCACATAGGAGAGTGCATTTTATATTTTATATATATTTGAATTATATATATAGGAAAAAAGAAAAGAATTTATTACATCATTTATAGTAACATTTTAATTATTATAATCCGTATATCTCGTGGTACACAGGAAAGTGCT
>NW_017082626.1:0-292 GCF_001483705.2 Eufriesea mexicana
ACGGTTACCCTTCGTTAGGTTAGCCTGGGAAGCCTCGGTTAGAATTTCTCTGGCTTTTGTGCTCTACGGGCCCATTCGGTGGATATCCGCGCTCCACAATGCTCTATTATACCCTGCTCTCCCCTGGGGAGGCTAGCAATGGTGGTTGTGGCATATCAGGTTGTATTAGGTTACGTTTGGTTAGGCTAGGTTAGGTTTAATTTGGTTATGGTACATTTGACTTTCGTAATATACACTGTTATTCCGTGTATTCCTGTGATCCACATTGCTCTACTGCATTCTGGTTGGCTCT
>NW_017082627.1:0-292 GCF_001483705.2 Eufriesea mexicana
GAGACAAGCACAACCTATCAGAGCAATGCAGATAGCAGATATCGGCCGAATGGCATTGCATAGGACAAAAGTCAAGACTAACCTAATAAAACCTAAGCTAATCTATCGTTAGCCAAGCGTGACCTAACCCAACCTAGCGTGCCACGACCACTATTGCTGTCCTCCCGGGAGCCGAGCATAGTAGAGTAAAGCAATGTAGAGCGCAGTAATTCACCGAGGAGCAGTGTACAGCACTAACTTCTAAGCTACCCTATCCAAACATAACTGAAAGTGACATAACCAGACGCATATG
>NW_017082628.1:0-292 GCF_001483705.2 Eufriesea mexicana
ACGTAACATAACCAAACGCAGCCTAAATCAAACTAATGCTCCGGATACCCTATTAATGGCCTCGCCAGGGTCAGGTAGAGTATACTAGAGCAGCATAGAGCGTATATATGCTCCGGATGTCAGTGTATAGCACAAAAGTCGTAGCTACCCTATCCTACCATGTCCGAACGTAATATAAACAAACGTAACAAAATTTATCCTAACGTGTCGAGGCCACTATTACTGGAATCCCCAGAGCCAAGCAGCATACACTAGGGCAGAGTAGATCTCTGAGTCCTGCCAAATAGCAGCG
>NW_017082629.1:0-292 GCF_001483705.2 Eufriesea mexicana
AATTGTTAGTGGAAATTATGGAAGAATGGGAATAATGGTATTGGATTTGAAAAATTTATTATATTATATTAAGTTATTTTATAAAATTTATTTCATAGGTCATAGTCTTGTTTTAGGATTTAATTGGTGGTTCGAGGAAGAGAGAATTTTGAGATTCAGTTGTTAATTAAAATTATGTTGCAATTGGAAAGATAATTTTAATCTTAAAGATATTCATTGGGTTAGGTTATAATTTTGAAATTATTGAAGAATTAGAATAATAGTATTGGATTTGAAAAATTTATTTTATAAA
>NW_017082630.1:0-292 GCF_001483705.2 Eufriesea mexicana
TGGCCTCCACAAGGCCTAGCAGAATATACTAGAGCACAGTAGAGGGCAGAAATCCACCGGACAGCAGTGCATAGCACAAAAGTCAAATCCATCCTGAACAAACGTAGCCTAACCTAGCTTGACAAAACGTAACCTAACACAACCAATCGCGCAACGACCGCCATTGCTGGCCTCCACAGGTTCGAGTGGAGTATAGTAGAGCAACGAAGGGCGCAGAAAACCTACGAATATCAGTGTACAACACGATAGTCAAAGCCAACGTAGCCAACACCAGACCTAACCTTATCTAACC
>NW_017082631.1:0-292 GCF_001483705.2 Eufriesea mexicana
TCAGGTCAGGTCAGCCCGGGTCATGTGAGGTCTGGTCAGGTCAGATGATGTCAGTTCAGGTCAGTCCAGGTCAGGCCAGGTCAGGCAATGTCAGGTCAGGTTAGATCAGGTGATGTCAAGTCAGGACAGGTCAGATCATGTCAGGTCAGGTCAGGGCTGGTCAGGTCAGGTCATGTCATGTCATGTCTGCTCAGGTCACGTCAGGAGAGGTCAGGTCATGCCAGGTCAAGTCAGTCCGGTCAGGTCAGGTCAGGTCAGGTCAGGTTATGTCAGGTCAGGTCAGGTCAGGTCA
>NW_017082632.1:0-292 GCF_001483705.2 Eufriesea mexicana
GTCTAAGCTACCATATCCAAACGCAACCAAGCGTAACATAACCCAACGTAGCGTAGCTCTACCCATCGTGCCGAGACCGCTATTGCTAACCTCTCCAGAACAAAGCAGAATATGTCAGACAAGAGTGGAGCGAAGGAATCCACCGAATATCAGTGTGTAGCACAAAAGTCAAAGCCACCATAATAAAACCAGGAACAACCTAACCTAAGCAAACGTAGAATAACTAGAACTCACAGGGCGAGGCCTCCATTGCTGGCCTCCACAGAGCCAAGCATAACATACTAGAGCAGAG
>NW_017082633.1:0-292 GCF_001483705.2 Eufriesea mexicana
CTCACACCGATATTTGTCGAAAATGTGAATAAAATTCAATTTGCCAAACAGATTCTATAGCATTGCAATGGCTATAGCACGCCAATAGTATCGACCATTCTTAATTATGCAAAACAGATAGCTCCCAACGATATTAGTCGAAACTGTCAATATAATTGAACTTTCCAGCCTGATTCAATACCATTGCAAAGGCTATAGCACGCCAATAGTATCATTCCGACTTATTTATGTAAGAGAGTTAGCTGACCACGATAGTAGTCGAAAATGTAAAAAAAATAGAACTTCCCAGCCA
>NW_017082634.1:0-292 GCF_001483705.2 Eufriesea mexicana
GTTTTCGACTAATATCGTGGTGAGCTAGTTTTGTTGCATAAATAAGAAGGAAAGATCCTACTGCCATGCTATAGCCATTGCAATGCGATAGAATCAGACTGGAAAATACAATTTTATGGGCACCTCCGACTAATATCGTGGTGAGCTTATTTTCTTGCATGAATAAGGGGGAATGATTCTAATCGAATGCTGTAGCCACTGCAATGCTGTAGAACGTGACTGGAAAATGCAATTTTTTTGGCACTTTCGACTAATATCGTGGTGAGCTAATTTTCTTGCATGAATAAGGGGG
>NW_017082635.1:0-292 GCF_001483705.2 Eufriesea mexicana
ATAGACCAAAATTTTTATTTATGTCGATTTGTCGAACGATGCAGTTTAATCTTTTCTACTTATTTTCTTTTCATACATATAATATATGCTCGATGTTTATCTAAACAAAAATTATAGAGTTCATAGGTATTACAAGTAGAATAAAATTAAATTCAGATAAATGTGCAAATTGTATTTAAAATTTAGGTAAAATATTATAGGTTACTTATTTATTTCGTATCAAATGATTTGAATGGGACCTGCATCAAGATATTGCGATGAACAACAGATTGTTTTACTTTTACAAATTTTG
>NW_017082636.1:0-291 GCF_001483705.2 Eufriesea mexicana
TGCAGCACGCCAATTGAATCTTTCCTCCTTATTTATGCAATGAAGCCAGCTCACCACGATATTTGTCGAAAATGTCAATAAAATTGAATTTTCCAACCAGATTCCGGAGCATTGCAATGCCTATAGCACGCCAAAAGAATCTTCCCACCTTATTTATGCACCGAAGATAGCTCACCACGATATGAGTCGAAAATGTCAATAAAATTGAACTTTCCAGCCAGATTCTAGAGCATTGCGACAGCTATAGCACGTGCATTGAATCTTTCCTCTTTATATATGCAAGAAAGTTAG
>NW_017082637.1:0-292 GCF_001483705.2 Eufriesea mexicana
TATTTTGGAATTTTTATTCTGGTGTGAATGGATAATGGTTGAAGAAGACTAGATGATGTAAGGACGATAAGAAAAAAATATGGCAATGGAGATAATTTGATGAAATTATTATATTGGTTTTGGCAGTATTGTAGGATGTTATTGGTGAATCGAGATCACCATGTGATTGGATAACAATGTAGACACTCTGAGAAGTACCTTGATTTTTATTTTTATTTTTATTTTTATTTTTGAATTTTTATTGTGATGTGAATAGATAATTGTTGAAGAAGACTAGGTGATGGAAGGACGA
>NW_017082638.1:0-292 GCF_001483705.2 Eufriesea mexicana
GTTCTACCGCCACAGCAGCGCGCAGGAGAACGTAGCGCAGAAACGCAGAGCAATAAATAGCACCGAATATCACCGCACAGCACAGCACAGCGCACTACGGCTCAGGACAGCACCACTAGGAGAGAGACCGTTACAACAGCACAGTACTTCAGATCACGGTGCCGCATCGGGAAAAATCGTAAACAGTACAGAGCACAGCATTATGCAGTTGGTTGCAGGAGGGCGCACTAGGGAGAAGGAGAGCACAGCGGGGCACTGTAATGCTCCGAATACCAACGAAAATCTGCGAATG
>NW_017082639.1:0-292 GCF_001483705.2 Eufriesea mexicana
TCACCACGATATTATTCGAAAATGTCAATAAAATTGAACTTTCCAGCCATATTCTATAGCATTGCAATGTTTATAGCATGCCAATATAATATTTCCTCCATGTTTATGAAAGAAAGTTAGCTCTCTACACTAGTCGAAAATGCCAATAAAATTGATGTTTCCAACCAGATTCTTCTGCATTGCAAAGGCTATAGCACTCCAGAAGGATCTTTCCCCCTTACTTAGGGACGGAAGTTAGCTCACCACGATATTAGCAGAAACTGACAATAAAATTGAATTTTCCAGCAAGATT
>NW_017082640.1:0-292 GCF_001483705.2 Eufriesea mexicana
CACCCAGATACTATAGAAATGTAATGGCTATAGCACGCTAATAACATCTAACCTCCTTCTTTACGCAAGAAAGATAGTTCAACACGATATTAGTCGAAACTGTCAATAAAATTGCACTTTCCAGCCAGATCCTGTAGCATTGCAAAGACTGTAGCGCGCCAAGAGTTTCTTTCCTCGTTATTTATGTAAGAAAGATAGCTCACCGCGATATTAGTCGAAAGTGCCAGTAAAATTGAATTTTCCAGGCAGATTCCAGAGCAATGCAATGGCTATAGCACGCCAAAATGATCTT
>NW_017082641.1:0-292 GCF_001483705.2 Eufriesea mexicana
GAACTGAATGATGGATTTATGGATACGTGGATGCGTAGATGTGTGGATGTATGAACGAATGGAAGTATGTATGAATGAACGTATGGATGTATGTACGGATGTATGTATGTATGTATGGGTGTATGAATGGATGGTTGTATGGATGGACGGATGTATGAATGATACGGTTGTATGGATCTATGGATGCATATATTTATGGATGTATGGATGGATTGATGAATGAATGGAGGGATGTATGGATGTATGTATGGATGTATGTATGGATGTACGTATGGTTGGACGGATGTATGGT
>NW_017082642.1:0-292 GCF_001483705.2 Eufriesea mexicana
CCAACCATACAACCATCCATCCATACATACACCCATACAGACATCCATACATACATCCATCCACACATCCATACATACATCCGTACACACAACCATCCTTACGTCCATAGATATATCCATATATACATCTGTACATACATCAATACATACATCCATACATGCATCCAACATACGCCCTTCCATACTCGCATCCATACATCCATACACATGCCCGTTCATACATCCATCGATACATCCATACATACATCAATACATCCATACATCCATACATCCATCCATCAATATATCCATC
>NW_017082643.1:0-292 GCF_001483705.2 Eufriesea mexicana
TAAAGGAAACCACGTGCCTTTTCTTTAACGATTAGTTTAATTTAAAAACAATTATATATTATAACCATTCCGTCAAACTGACGGATTCAGTAAATCTAGTGTTAAGGCAGAGATGCATCGTATGATGTTATATATTCAAGCTTAACACTATATCCAAGCTTCTTAATACAAAATAAAAAGAGCACCTGTTAAGCCTTGGAATGTCGTGCCGGTATTTTGTTCAGCCCTAGATTAGAATAGACCCAGAAGACCGTTAGGGTCTTCTGGCAGCCAGATTCTAATTGCTGTTTTA
>NW_017082644.1:0-292 GCF_001483705.2 Eufriesea mexicana
GTGACATACACTGCTATTCGGAGGGCATCTGCGCTCTGCTCTGCTCTACCTTCCTCTGCTTCTTTCTGGGAGGCTTGCAATAGTAGTCTCGGCACGTTAGTTTGGGATATGCCACTTTTGGTTGGGTTACGTTACTTTGGGTTCGGTTTGGTTAGCCCAGACTTTCGTGCTTTGCACTGCATTGCGTATGATTGCTGCTCTCTACTGTGCTCTAGTACTCTGCCCTTTTCTCTGGGAAGGCAAGCGATAGTGATCTCGGCACGTTATATTGAGGTAAGTTATGTTCAGTGAT
>NW_017082645.1:0-292 GCF_001483705.2 Eufriesea mexicana
GTCAACAAAATTTTATTTTCCAACCAGATTCTACAGCATTGCAATGGATATAGGACGCCAATTATATCCTTCCTCCTTATTTATGAAAGAAAGATTGCTCACCATGATATTAGTCGAAAATGACAATATATATTTATTTTTCGACCACATTATATATCATTGCAAAGGCTATTGCACGCCAGTAGTATCTTTCCCCCCTACTTATGCAAGGAAGTTAGGTCACCGCGATATTAGTCGAAAATGTCAGTAAAATTTTATTTTCCAGGAGGATTCTATAGCATGCAATGCCTAT
>NW_017082646.1:0-292 GCF_001483705.2 Eufriesea mexicana
GAGAATATGTCTGCTGAAAATCTATAGTCTCTTATAGCTTGGTGAATAGATAGCCTAACGCCTAGAATCCAATGGAAAGTACAGCCACCTTCATGCCAGAGAATAGGTCTATTCAAAATCTATGATCTGTCATAGCTTGGTGAATAGTTGGCCCAACGCCTTCAATCCAATGGCAAGTACAGCCGTCTACTTTCAAGAGAATACTTGCATTCAAAATCTATAATTTGTTATAGCTTGGTGATTAGATCGCCTATCGCCTGCAACACAATGGCAGGTACAGCCATGTACTTGC
>NW_017082647.1:0-292 GCF_001483705.2 Eufriesea mexicana
ATACCCCCATACGTCCGTACATCCATACATTCGTACATCCATCGATCCATACATCCTTCCATTAATACATCCATCCACCAATCCATCCATCCATCCATGCATCCATACACACATTAATACACAGACCCATACATACAAGCATACATTCATCCATACATACCTCCATCCATACATTCTCACATACATCCATACATACATCCATACAAACATCGATACATGCATCCATACACACACCCATGCATGCATCCATACATACATCCATACAAACATACATACATACACCCGGCCATCC
>NW_017082648.1:0-292 GCF_001483705.2 Eufriesea mexicana
ACCCAACTCAACCTAGCATGACCAGACAGCTACTGCTGGCCACCATAGAGACAAGCAGAATGTAGTAGAACACTGTAGATCACAGAAATCCACCTGACAAGATTGTATACCACGAATGTCATAGGTACCCTAACTAAACTTAAGCTAGTCTAAACTGACCGAAATAATCCTAGCACAACCTGACGTGCCACAACTACTCTTGCTCGCCTCCCCAGAGTCGAGCAGAGTGTAGTAGAGCAATGTTGAGCGCAGAAACCCACCGAACAGCAGTGTACAGCACGAAAGTCTAAGT
>NW_017082649.1:0-292 GCF_001483705.2 Eufriesea mexicana
GCTACAGAATGTTGCTGGATAAATCAATTTTATTGACATTTTCGACTAATATCGTGGTGAGTTCACTTCCTTGCGTAACTAAGGAGGGTCGATTCTATTTGCGTGCTATAGGCAGTGCATGCTATAGAATCCTCCTGGAAAATAAAATTTTATTGACATTTTCGGCTAATATAGTGGTGACCTAACTTCCATGCAAAACTAAGGGGGAAAGGTACTACTGGCGTGCTATAGCCTTTGCAATGACATAGAATGTGGTCGAAAAATTAAAATTTATTGTCATTTTCAACTAATA
>NW_017082650.1:0-292 GCF_001483705.2 Eufriesea mexicana
TCGTACAATGGCTCTCGAGGACTTCATTTGACAGTAATTAGGTCGCAGTAGTTTAGTTTTGGGCAGTGAGAAGATTATACGAGTGATTTGTTCGGCAAGTAAATTAATTCCAAAGAACAGAAAACGGAAATTAATTTAACACATTGCTCACGAGTTTTATATGTCAACACACTATCGTGTCAAAACATGCGATCCCTAGCATATGTCATAAAGATTTCTATACAGTTCTCAATGTGTTAATACGAAAAACCGAGTGTTCATCGAGTATTTTAAGTGACTCGTACAATGGCTC
>NW_017082651.1:0-292 GCF_001483705.2 Eufriesea mexicana
AGAAATTAAATACTTTAGTTGTGATTAGAATTAGGATAAAAATCAGAAAAATTTCTAGGATTATGAAGAAAAGGTGAGGCTTAAGAAGTGTACTCTTCATGTAGGACATGTAAGAAAGATTGTTATTTTAAAAACATGAAGGAAAGCAAAAGAGATTAAGAAGAAAAGAAGCAAGTGTGCTGCTTGTCAGAGAACAATGGAACAAAGCAATGGATTTTGGACTCAAAAATTACCAGCCATATGGTGAAGAAGCTAGAATATTTTAAGGAATAAGAAGCAATAAGAACAGAAA
>NW_017082652.1:0-292 GCF_001483705.2 Eufriesea mexicana
CTGTCCACTGACGATTGGTATTCTACAGCATTTCTGCAATAAACAGTGTATAATCAGATATATTTGGAGACGTTAACAATTGGTAGAGCCGTAGCCAGTGCTGCCGCCAACGGGGCATTGGTGACGCAGGATAACTGTCTGAACTGACGGATTGAGCTGCATAGCATTTGTAGTGTCATCAACGCTTAGGTCAAATATCGGTATATATATTGAAAAAGTCAATACACTGCTGAGTATAGTCACCAACACGAAACGCTAGGTGTTCAATTAATCTGTCCGCTGACCATCTAAC
>NW_017082653.1:0-292 GCF_001483705.2 Eufriesea mexicana
AGCTCTCTAGGTTGTTAGCTGACATCGCGCTCGTGTCAATCGTAATGGTTAATTCGTGTATTACTACGATGTAACAGACTGTAAATCCACTGTCAGGATATGAAAAAGTAATGGCAAGAATGGAATCCGAAGAGAAGATCGTTGAATCTAACCCTTTGCACTAGACGAATTTTTCGTGGCAGAAAAATAGTAATTCGAAAACTTTCTATCAAAGAGTCGACGATATTTTTAAAGTGGTAAATGAGAGATCATATGCAAATTAAGACGTAGAATTATTTTTCTTCGACATTCC
>NW_017082654.1:0-292 GCF_001483705.2 Eufriesea mexicana
ATTGTATTGTGTCTCCAAAGAGAGAGAGTAATAAAAATGAAATTGCAACGTGAGTTAAAAATTAACTTTCTTACTTACTACGATTTAATCCTAAAAATTTATGCATTAAAAAAAAACATTTAATTTTAATTAGTCATTATGTATCTATTTCGTTCACAACAAAATTATCATTATCATTATCATTATATAATTCCTATAATTTGTGCTATTTTGTATCGAGAAAGATTAGAAGTGTTCTCTAAGCATGAGTAAATGAGATCCTTTCGGCTCGAAGTTTTGAAGATCCCCTTTA
>NW_017082655.1:0-292 GCF_001483705.2 Eufriesea mexicana
GAAGGGAAATATCAGGAAGAAGGGAAGGGAAAAATTGGGAAGGAGGGAGGGAGGTAGAATTCTAGAAGAAGGGAAAGGAAAAATTGGGAAGAAGGGAAGGGAAATATCAGGAAGAAGGGAAAGGAAAAATTGGGAAGGAGGGAGGGAGGTAGAAAGCTGGAAGAAGGGAAAGGAAAAATTGTGAGAAGGGAGGAAAAAAGCAGAAAGAAGGGTGGGAAAAATAAGGGGAAGAAGGGAGGAAAAAGGCAGAAAGAAGGGAGGGAAAAATAGCGGGAAGAACAGATGAAAAGGG
>NW_017082656.1:0-292 GCF_001483705.2 Eufriesea mexicana
GTAGAGCAATATGACTGAATGTGCAAAGTTAAATTATAAATAACTAAATAATCATTAGTATGAATTACAAAAGAAAAATATCTTTCTTATAAAAAATAAACTGATTACTGTGATACGATTTTTATTTCGCACAGTTATAAAAATATTTTATTTTAATATTTATTTTAATATTTTATGTAAAACGTTAAGATAAAATATTGTTCTGATTTAAATAATTTAAAAAATTTAATATTTGTATATTATAAAATGGATTTATGAAAACCACATTTATTAAATATAAAAATTTTGTTAA
>NW_017082657.1:0-292 GCF_001483705.2 Eufriesea mexicana
GGCTTCGCTCTGGTGAGGCCAGCAATAGTGGTCGCAGCACGTTACGTTGAGCTAGGTTACGTTTGGCTAGGTTACGTTTGGTTCGGATAGAATAGGGTAGCTCCGACTATTGCGCTGTGCACTGCGATTCTATTGATATCTGCACTCTACAATCCCCCAATATGTTCCGCCTGGCTCTGCGTTGGTCAGCAATAGCCACGTAGGTGCGTTAGGTTGTGTAATGTTCGTCTGGTTATGTTATGCTTTGTCAGGTTAGGTGACGGTCTTTGACTCTTGTGCTTTACACTGCAAT
>NW_017082658.1:0-292 GCF_001483705.2 Eufriesea mexicana
GCCAACTTTCTTGCATAAGTAAGGAGGAAAGATCCTTCTGGCGCCCTATAGCCATTGCAATGCAGCAGAATCGGGCTGGAAATTTCAATATTAATGACATATGCCATTAATATCGTGGTCAGCAAGCTTCCTGGCATAAGTATGGAGGAAAGATCCCTTTGGTGCGCTATAGCCATTGCAATGCTGAAGAATCTGGCCGGAAATTTCAATTTTATTGACATTTTCGACCAATATCGTGGTGAGTATACCTTCCTGGATAAATAAGGAGGAAAGATCCTTCTGGAGTGCTATA
>NW_017082659.1:0-292 GCF_001483705.2 Eufriesea mexicana
CAAACGTAGTGTAGCACAACATTACCTGACGACGCCAATATTGCTAGCCCCCCAATGCCATGCCGAGCATATTAGATTACAGAAATCCACCGAAGAGCAGTGAATGGCACAGAAGAAAAAGCAGCCTATCCTAACGCAGCCAAGCGTGACATATCCGAACGTAACATATCCCAACCTAAATTCCGAGACCACTATTCCTGTCCTCGCCAGTGCCAAGCAGAATATACTGGAGCACAGTAGATCGCAGAATGCCACCTAATAGCAGCGTATAGCACAAGAGGCAAATATGTCC
>NW_017082660.1:0-292 GCF_001483705.2 Eufriesea mexicana
ACTACTAGCATCTGCACGTCTCTTGGGAGGCCAGCAATAGCGGTCGTGGCGCGTTTGGTTGTGCTAGGTGGCGTTCGTCTATGTTAGGTTTGGCTAAGTCTTGATACGATGGTTGCGACTATTGCGCTATACACTGCGATTCGGTGGAATTCTTCGCTCCACTGTGCTATAGCAAGCTCTGATTGGCGCTGGGGTGGCCTGCAATAGAGGTCTCGGCTGGTTAGGATTGGTTATTCTACGTTTGGTTACGTTTGGTTGGGTCAAGTTAGGTTAGATTATCTTTGACTTTTGT
>NW_017082661.1:0-292 GCF_001483705.2 Eufriesea mexicana
TAGTTTATACTGTTATGTTACTATACTAGTCTGTACTACTATGCTACTATACTAGTCTGTACTGCTATACTACTATACTAGTCTGTACTACTATACTACTATGCTACTATACTACTATACTACTATACTACTATACTACTATACTACTATACTACTGTACTACTATACTAGTATACTAGTTTATACTACTACATAGTCTACATTAAAGAAACGATACTATACCAGCTTGCAGGACAAATTCTTAAGTTCATATAGCTTCTACCAAGAGTACCAATATTGTCTATAACAATGA
>NW_017082662.1:0-292 GCF_001483705.2 Eufriesea mexicana
ACTATTGCTTGCATCCGCAGATGCGAGCAGAGAATAGTAGAACTCTGCAGAGCGGCGAAAGCCTCCAAATAGCATTGTATAGCACTAAAGTCGGAGATACCCTATCCTAACCGGACCGAACCTAACACAACCAAGCGCGGAACAACTAATCCCAACGAGCCGAAGCCTGTATCACTGTCCTCCCCAGAACCGAGCAGAGAATACCAGAGCCTTATAGAGCGTAGAAATCCTGCGAGTATCAGTGTGTAGCACAAAACACACAGCTACGCCATCCCATCCTGACCAAACGAAA
>NW_017082663.1:0-292 GCF_001483705.2 Eufriesea mexicana
AAGATTCGAGAGAATTTCCGAGTTTGACTCGATTTTACCAGGGAAAAGATAATCCTACTTCGACTTTCAGGGGCTCGTTGCAAACTAGAGACTTTTCTCTGCAACCTCACTGAAAAATAAATTGCTGGAAAAAATTATTAAGCTCTGCAGAATTTTTTAAACTTACCGAACTTTAAAAAAGACTATTTACCGTTCCTCGCAGTATTCGTCGGTGTAAAAAATTTTTCGCGAAATGTTTATATATGGATATAAAAGTAGAGATCTTAAGCTTTAAAATGACTCCAAATTGATT
>NW_017082664.1:0-292 GCF_001483705.2 Eufriesea mexicana
ATTTATTTTATTATTCATTTAAATTTATTTATGTATGAAAAATTTGAAGAACAATTTTATTTTTATCAATAGCAACTGCATTTTTAGGTTATGTTTTACCTTGAGGTCAAATATCTTTTTGAGGAGCAATAGTAATTACTAACCTATTATCAGCATTACCTTATATTGGTCAAATAACAGTTGAATGAATTTGAGGAGGATTTTCAATTAATAATTCAACTTTAAATCGATTTTTTTCATTTCATTTTATTTTACCAATAATTATTTTTTTAATAGTATTTTTACATTTAAT
>NW_017082665.1:0-292 GCF_001483705.2 Eufriesea mexicana
TGAGGTACGTTGTGTACGTTTGTGTTTTGTTTTGTTAGGTTAGGAGAGGACAGCTTTGACTTCAATGCTGTACACTCCTCTTCAGTGGATTTCTGCGCTCTACACTGCTCTGCTATGCCATTTTCGTCTTCCGGGAGTCCAGCAATAGCGGTCGCGGCACGTTATATTTAGTTCTTCTATGTCATGTTAGGTAATGTTAGCTTGGATTAGGCTGGGATACCTTTGACTTTTCTGCTATACACTGCTGTGTGGTGTATTACTGCGCTCTACATTGATCTTGTATATTCTGCTT
>NW_017082666.1:0-292 GCF_001483705.2 Eufriesea mexicana
CTATTACGTTACGTGACTATTACCAGAAACGTGAAAGTCTAATTTCCAAGTTTACGATCGAATCATTGACTATTACGTCACTATTACGTTACGTGACTATTACCAAAAAGAGGAAAGTCTAATTTCCAAGTTTAAGATTGAATAGTTGACTATTCCGTTACTGTCCCGTCACAATTCCGTCATAATTCCGTCACTATTACGTTACGTGACTATTACCAAAAACGTGAATGTCTAATTTCCAAATTTCAGATCGAATAGTTGACTATTCCGTCACTATTCCGTCACAATTCCA
>NW_017082667.1:0-292 GCF_001483705.2 Eufriesea mexicana
GTTACCATATCCAAACTTTACCTAGCCTATCCTACCCAAACGTAACATAATACAAACTGACTTGCCACGACCACTGTTGCTCGCCTCCAAATAGTCGAGCTGAGTATAGTAGAGCAACGTAGAGCGCGGAAATCCACGGGATAGCAGTCTACAGCACAAAAGTCAAAGAAATCCTAGCCGAGCTTTCCTAACGTAACCTTACTCTGCCTAACGTGCCGAGAGCACAATCACTGCCCCCCCAGAGCCAGGAAGAGCACTCTAGAGCACTTTACTGCGCAGAAACCCACCGAAG
>NW_017082668.1:0-292 GCF_001483705.2 Eufriesea mexicana
TCAAAGCTATCCCAACAAAGCATGACCAACCCTAGCCAGACCAAACGTAACATAAGTAAACCTAACGGGCCGAGAGCACTCTTCCTGGCGTCCACAGGGACAAGCGGAGTGTGATAGCGCCGAGAAGGGAGCACAAGTCCATGGAATAGAAGTGCGTGGCACAGGAGTCGATGCTGCCCTAGCCTAACACATCGTAACCTAACATAACCAAACGTAATCTATCCCAACTTAACGTGCCGCGTCCACCATTTCTGGTCTCGCGAGAGTCGAGCAGAGTACAGTAGAGCAATGA
>NW_017082669.1:0-292 GCF_001483705.2 Eufriesea mexicana
ATGGCTATAGCACGCCAATAAAGCCTTTCCTCCTTATTTGTGGAAGAAAGTTAGCTCTCCTCGTTATTAGACAAAAAAGGCCATAAAATTGAATTTCCCAGGAAGATTCTATAGCATTGTAATGCCTATAACACGCCAATAGGACCTTTCCTACTTTTTTATTCGAGAAAGATAGCTCACCACGATATAAGTCGAAAATGTCAATAAAATTGAATTTTCCAGATAGATTCCATAGCATTGAAATGGCTATAGCACGCCAATTGCATCATTCCTCCTTATTTATGCAAGAAAG
>NW_017082670.1:0-292 GCF_001483705.2 Eufriesea mexicana
AGCTGGGTTAGGGGCGGAGCGGATAAGGGCGGCATGACGCGCACGTGCGACGTCGCCATGCCGCGGGTCAGGGAGCCACCTTCGCGGGGTGCAGTGCACTGGTGTTCGGCCGAAATCACGCAGCTCGGGAAGCTCTGCGTGCTCCTCGTAGCGCGTGCTCCTCTCGCGTAGGGCGGCGGAGGCGCGTGCACTGCCGGATGCGTTAACGCGTTAGATCTCCGCCTTCGCTAGCGACCATGCACCTACGGCCGGGGAGACCGTCTCTCTCTCCCGTTGTAACCTAGGTCAGGGT
>NW_017082671.1:0-292 GCF_001483705.2 Eufriesea mexicana
GTATTGATATCTTCCAATTTACTGCTGTACACTGCGATGCGATGGACTTCTGCACCCGTGCCCTCTCTAACATGTTCTGTTTGGCTCTGTGGATGACAGCAATAGTGGCCGCACCATGATAGAATTAGTTAGAATGCATTTGTTTATATCAGGTTAGGCTATGTTTGGATAGAGAAGCTCTTACTTTTGTGCTATGCACTGCAATTTGGAGGATTTCCACGCTCTACTGTGCTCTAGTATATGCTGCCTGTCTCTAGGCAGGGCAGCAGTAGTCGTCCCGGCACGAAAGTTT
>NW_017082672.1:0-292 GCF_001483705.2 Eufriesea mexicana
ACTTTGACCGATATTGCAGACCTTCCGAGAGCATGACAGAATATACCAGAGCACAGGAGTGCGCATAAACTCTGCGCAATGATGTGCAAGGCACAAAAGTAAATAACATCTTGACTTAACCTGACAAAACCTAACCTAGCCAAACGAAGCCTAACTGAAGCTAACGTGTCGACGACAATACTGATAGCATCCCAAGAGACAAGCAGGGCAAATTGGAAAAGAGTAGAGCGCAGAAATCGGTGTTTAGCGCAAAAGTCATGGCTACCCTATCCTAACCTATCAGAACGTAACA
>NW_017082673.1:0-292 GCF_001483705.2 Eufriesea mexicana
CCTCGACAGTGCCAAGCAGAATATTTTAGAGCGCAGTAGAGTACAGTAATTCACTGAAAACAAGTGTGTAGTGCGAAAGTCGAAGGTACCCTAACCGAAATTAGCATAAGGTGACATAGACGAACGTAACCTAGCACAACCTGAAGCGAGGAGATGCCTATTGCTGCCCTCCCTATAGCGAAGCAGGATATACTACAGAACAGTAGAGCGCAGGAATCCGTCGCAGTGCAGTGTATAGGACAAAGGTCAAAGGTATCCAAACCTTAGCTGTACTAACCTAAACACACCAAAC
>NW_017082674.1:0-292 GCF_001483705.2 Eufriesea mexicana
TCGCCTAACGCCTTCAATCCAATGGCAAGTACAGCCATGTACTTGCAAGAGAATAGAGCTATTAAAGATCTATGATCTGTTATAACTTGGAGGATACATCGCCTAACGCCATCAATCCAATGGCAGGTACAGCCATCTACTTGCCAGAGCATAGGTCTATTCAAAATATATAATCTCTCATAGCTTGGTGAATATGTCGCCTCACGTCTTCAACCAATGGCAAGTACACCCATCTACTTGCCAGAGAAATGGGCTATTCAAAATCTATAACCTGTTATAGCTTGGTGAATTG
>NW_017082675.1:0-292 GCF_001483705.2 Eufriesea mexicana
TTATGATGTGGTAGATGTGACTATTGTGCTATGCACTGCGGTTATGTTGATATCTGCGCTCCGAACCACACTAATGTGCTCCACTTGGCTCCGGTGAGGGCAGCAGTAGTGGTCACTGCACGTAAGGCTGAGGTGTGTTATGTTTGGTAACGTTACGTTTGGCCTGGTTAGGATAGGGTTGCCTTAGATTTTTGTGCCACACACTGACATTCGGTGGATTCCTGCGCTTCACTCTGTTCTGGTGTTCTCTGCTGTTTCTGCTGTACACTGCGATACGATTCATTTCTGCACC
>NW_017082676.1:0-292 GCF_001483705.2 Eufriesea mexicana
TCTCTGGCAAGTAGGTGGATATACTTGCCATTGGATTGAAGGCGTTAGGCGATCTATTTACCAAGCTATAGCAGATTATAGACTTTGAATAGACCTATTCGCTTGCAGGAAGATGGCTGTACTTGCCATTGGATTGGAGGCGCTAGGCGATCCAATCACCAAGCTATAAAAGGTTATAGATTTTGAACTGTCCTGTTCTCTGGCAAGTTGGTGGATATACTTGCCATTCGATTGAAGGCGTTAGGCCATCTATTCACCAAGCTATAACAGATTATAGATCTTGAATAATCCT
>NW_017082677.1:0-292 GCF_001483705.2 Eufriesea mexicana
TCTTACAATCACAAATATATTATTCATAAATGTAATAGTCAAAAAGGATCGTTAAATTAAGAGAATACGTGAAATAGTGCTCTATTTGCTTTCTTTTTTTTCTTCTCCATCTTCTTCATCATCCTCTTACTTCATCATCCTCTTGTGTACAATAATTAAACCTATAAATAGTTCTATGTTCAACAGCCAGTGGTATAGTAAAGTATACCTTTGAGGTACCTACGTAGTTTCTTTCAGTGATACCAAATACAATACTGACGGCGACGCGTAGCAACCCTAAACACAGAGTTGT
>NW_017082678.1:0-292 GCF_001483705.2 Eufriesea mexicana
TCTCTCGCGCAATAGTTTTGGTGATTCTACAAAAGAAGTAGATGTTAATTACAAACTATGCAATAGGCTATATTACAGTTTCGCACATACAATATCAGCAAAGAAAGTCTAAATTTAAGTACGAGTTACTAAATCCTAAATTCCACGTGCTACAAATCAACAAACAAAGACACGACTGACCACAAATCACCCAATCAGTCCCAATTCCATTAGAACTCATCTCATTCACCAAATTTCGAATCGCCAAAATCGTATATCCTGTTCAGTGTAACACGCATTATCTATCGCCTTA
>NW_017082679.1:0-292 GCF_001483705.2 Eufriesea mexicana
TGTAATCACCTTTCTATCAGAAGGAAAATCGGTACCGATATCATCGTATCAATCGTACCAACGTATCAACGATTATCGCTCATGATTTTAATACGTAACATATACCTAAACAGAGAATACGTAAGATGTCCACGTGATAATAAACGAAACTTATGACGAAAATATACAAGCATATGCAATCATCTTTCTATCAGAATGAAAGTCGGTCCCGATATCGTATCAATTGTATCAACGATCATCGCTCATGATTTTAATACGTAATATATACCTAAATAGAGAATACGTAAGACGT
>NW_017082680.1:0-292 GCF_001483705.2 Eufriesea mexicana
TGTCCTCCGCAGAGTCGAGAAGAGTATGGTAGAGCAATGTAGAGCGCAGAAGTCCACCGAAGAACAGTATATAACACAAAAGTCAAAGCTGTCCCAACCAAACCAAACAAAACCTATCGTGACCGAACTCAAAATAACTCAACCCAACTTGCAGCGACCACTATGCTGCGCATAAGTGAAAGGTACCCTTTCCTAAGCTAACCAAACGTAACATAACCGAACGCAACGCGACTCAGACTAATGTGCCGAGACCGCAAAAGCTGGCCTCCGCATAGCCAACCAGAATATACTA
>NW_017082681.1:0-292 GCF_001483705.2 Eufriesea mexicana
AGACGTAACATTAATCGCGCTAACGCGACGCGAGCACTACTGCTGGCCTCCCCAGAGCCAAGCGGAACACACTAGCGGAGAGAAGAATGCAGAAATCCGTAAAATCAAAGTGTATATCAGAAAAGTCAGAGCTATCTTAATCTAACCCAAACCAACACAACATAGCTAGACATACTATAACTCAAAATATCGTGCCGCAACCACTATTGCTCGCCTCCCCAGAGTCGGACAGAGTGCAGTAGAGCTAAGTATAACGAAGAAATCCACCGATTAGCAGTGTATGGCGCAGGAG
>NW_017082682.1:0-292 GCF_001483705.2 Eufriesea mexicana
TTATTTAATAGAATATAAGTATTTGTCACATTCATAGTGAACGTAGATATGATAGAAATGAAATATCAGTGATAACTTGGGAAATTAAAAATTATACAAATTAGAATAGAAAATATGGAAATAATATTAATATTATTAAAAGAATTAATAACCTTGGAAAATTTACTTTGGATTATTTATTTAATAGAATATGAGTACTTTTCACATCCATAGTGAACGAAGAAATGGCAGAAATTAAATATCAGAGATAACTTGGGAAATTAAAAATTATACAAATTAGAATAGAAAATAT
>NW_017082683.1:0-292 GCF_001483705.2 Eufriesea mexicana
ACAAGTACATTCGTGCACACGTACATTCATACACACATCTTTCTACTCATCCATCCATACATCGATACATACATCCATAAAAACATCCATATATACGTCCATACAAGCATACATTCATGCATCCATACATCCCTCCTCCAATACATGCTTCCATTCATATATCCTGCCTACAACACATACATCCATCCATTCATCCATCCATCCATACACCCATACATCCATACATCCTTACATACATACATATATACATCCGTACATCCATTCACCCGTACATCCAAACATTCGTACATCC
>NW_017082684.1:0-292 GCF_001483705.2 Eufriesea mexicana
GAGCTAACTTTCTTGCATAAATAAGGAAGAAATATACTATTGGCGAGCTATAGCCATTGCACTGCTGTAAAATCAGGTTGGGAAATTCATTTTTATTGACATTTTCGACTAATACCATGGTGAACTAACTTTCCTGCTTAAATAAGGATGAAATATACTATTGGCGTGCTATAGCCATGGCAATGATACAGACTCTGGCTGGAAAATTCAAGTTTATTGACATTATCGACTACTATCGTGGAGACCTAACTTTCTTGCATATACAAGGAGGAAAGAATCTACTGGCGTATTA
>NW_017082685.1:0-292 GCF_001483705.2 Eufriesea mexicana
TGATAATTGTACTACCATGCCAACATAAGAATTACAAAATGCGTGTCCCACGTCTCGCGAGATATCAACATTTGACAACACAGTGCAGAGTGCAGCCATCGTCACAGCAATGTAGACGGTGAACTTTAATGATCCCTGGTGATGTAAATTTCAAAGAAATTCTGGAATAGCATACGTGTGTTACTGTTACGGCCAGCGATATTTACATTTGGTCTTACGGCATTTAGATCATCCTCCAGCAGAGCACTGTTGTAGCTGGTGGAATCTGTACACTGGTGATGTATATTCCACA
>NW_017082686.1:0-292 GCF_001483705.2 Eufriesea mexicana
TGCGGCACGTTATGTGTATTCAGGCCACGTTCGTTTAGGTTACGTTAGGATGTGTTAGGCCTGGATAGCACTGACTTTTCGGCCACTCTCAGCTTTCGTTGCATTTATGCGATCTACTCTGCTCTAGTGTGTTCTGCTCGACTCCGGGGAGACCAGCAATAGTGGTGGCGGCACCTTAGATTTGTGGTAGGTTACGCTTAGTTATGTTACGTTTGGTTATGTTAGTAAAGTGCAGCTTCGCCCTTTGTGCTATACGCTACTCTTCGGTAGATTTCCGCGCTCTACCGTGCTC
>NW_017082687.1:0-292 GCF_001483705.2 Eufriesea mexicana
AAGCAGAGCACACTAGTGCAGAGTTGAAAGCAGAAAACCATATAATTGCAGTGTATATCAGTGGAGACAAAGCTACCCAAACCTAACACAGACCAATACACCGTAAACCAACATAGCCTAACTGAAGCAAACGTGCCGGGACAGCTATTGTCGCCCTCGCCAGAGGCAAGCTGGGGATACTAGAGTACAATGGACCGCAGAAGTCCACCGCATTGCAGTGTACAGCACGGCAGCTAAAGCTAACTCAACCAAACTTAGCCTATCGCAATCTAACTGAAAGTAAGGTGACTCA
>NW_017082688.1:0-292 GCF_001483705.2 Eufriesea mexicana
TGCAAGCCAATAGCATTTTTGGGGCCTCAAGGGATCGTGTGCCAGGTTTGGGTTTAACCGTTTCTGTCCCAAGCAGCGCGATCGCGCTGTTCAGATTTCATGTCGAGAAGGCCCAGCGTTCTCGACAGCTGACGGTGCGTCACCGACTATCGAAGTCGAAGCGCTATCGCGGTCACTTGGCCACTCATCGCCATAATATAAACGAAGCGCTATCGCGCCACTTGGGACATCGCGACATAAAATAGAAGAAGCGCTATCACGCTGCTTGGGTCATCTCGTACCAACTTAGAGG
>NW_017082689.1:0-292 GCF_001483705.2 Eufriesea mexicana
CTTTCTTGCATAAATAAGGAGGAAATATCTTTTAGCGTGCTGTAGCCATTGCAATGATATTCAATGTGTTTGTAAAAATCAATTCTAATGACATTCACGACTTACATCTTGGTGAGCTAACTATATTACATAAATAAGGATGAAGGATCCTATTGGCGTGTTATAGCCTTCGCATTGCAATAGGATCTGGCTGGAGAGATCAATTTTGTTGTCATTTTCGACTAATATAGTGGTGAGTTACCTTTCTTGCATAAATAAGGAGTGAAGGTTCTACAGGCGTGCTATACCCAAT
>NW_017082690.1:0-292 GCF_001483705.2 Eufriesea mexicana
CCGCGTTACGTCGAGTTTTTCTACGTCAGGTTAGGTTCTGTTTGCTTTGGTCAGGTATGGATACCTTAGACTTTTCTCAGGTACACTGACATTCTACGGATTTCTGCGCCATACACTGCCCTAACAGGCCCTGCATGGCTCTTGGAAGGAGAGCAATGGTGGTCGCGGCACGTTATGTTCAGTGAGCATACGTTTGGTTGGGCTAGGTTTTGCTTGATTATGCTGGGCAAGCTGAGACATTTGTGCTACACACTGCTATTCTAGGTAATTCTGTGCTGCAAACTACGCCATC
>NW_017082691.1:0-292 GCF_001483705.2 Eufriesea mexicana
TTCATACTTGTAACAATAAAGATTCGTAAACCACAATTTCCTATTGAACACGCGACAAAGTTGTTGAAAAATTTATATCGTATTAGCGGCAAATGAGTGCAAGAATTATTATTATTATTATTAATTAGTGGAAAATATTTTTAAAATTATTAATACGTGTTCTTCCATACTTGTAACAATAAACCTTCGTGGATCATAATTTCGTATTGAACATGCGACAAAAATTGTCGAAAAATTTATATCGTATCAGCGTGAAACAAGTTCAAGAATTATTATTACTATAATTACTTAG
>NW_017082692.1:0-292 GCF_001483705.2 Eufriesea mexicana
TGTTACGTTTGGCTAGGTTAGAATATGCTACACCGACTTTTGTGCTTTGCACTACAATTCCTTTAGTTTCTGACATCTGCTGCGCTGTACTGCATTCTGTTTGGCTCTGTGGAGGCCAGGAACAGTGGTCGCGGCATGTCACATTGATATATGCTACGTCCGGTCAGGTTAAGTTTGGACAGTTTGGGCTAAGATATCTACGGCCTTTGCGCCACTCACTGCAATGCGATGGACTTTTGCGCTCTACTGTGCCCTAGTACATTCTGCTTGTCTTTGTGGAAACCAGCAATAG
>NW_017082693.1:0-292 GCF_001483705.2 Eufriesea mexicana
TTCTGTAAATATTATTGTATCATTATATATATGGACATTTCATTTTTAATTTGTTTTATTGTTGCAACTTCATTAATTTATTTAATATCATTATATAGCGATATAGTACTAGTGCATGTAAACTAAATAACAACAAATGCAAAGAGAATTTTCAAAAAATACTAAACACCAAGCAACTGTCCTGCAGTTAAAAAATTTATCAAAAGTAGGACTGATAACATGAATGACATGTATATATAGATTACCTTCTAATTAAGAACTACGCCTATTATACTCAGCAAAGACAATAAGG
>NW_017082694.1:0-292 GCF_001483705.2 Eufriesea mexicana
TGAATCTAAACCAACCAAACGTTACTCAACGCAACATAACGCGCCGCAGCCACCATTTATGGCATCCACAGAGCAAAGTAGAGCACATTACAACACAGTAGAGGTCCGAAATACAGCGAGTGTCAGTGCTCAGCGCGAAAGTCAATGCTATCCTAGCCAAAGGTAACCGAACATAACATACCCAAACGTGGCGTCACATAACCTAACGTACCTAGACCACTATGGCTGCCATCCGCAGAGCCGATCAGAGTCCACCAGCGCACAGTACGGGGCAGAATTCCGCCGCATTGCA
>NW_017082695.1:0-292 GCF_001483705.2 Eufriesea mexicana
TATCAACAATCGTAACATAACACAACCTACCGTGCCGCGACCTCGGTTGCCGGCATCCCCAGGACCAAGCCGATCATATTAGTGCGTGGTAGAACACAGAAATCCATGAAATCGCAGAGTACGTCAGAAAAGCCTAAGCTGCCCAAGCCTAACCCAAACCAAGAAGATACAACCAAACCTAGCATAACTCAACCAAGTGCGCCGGGACCGTTATTGCTGACCTCCCTACAGCAAAGCAGAATATACTAGAGCTCAGTAGAGCGCAGAATTCCACCGAATAGCAGGGTATAGC
>NW_017082696.1:0-292 GCF_001483705.2 Eufriesea mexicana
GAGCACAATAGATCACAGAAATACACCGATCAGCAGTGTGTATCACGAAATTCAAAGCTATCCTAACCAATCTTATCCGAACCTATCATAACTAAACATAACCCAATTAAAGGTAACATGCCACGACCACTATTGCACGCCCCCACAAATTCGAGCAGAACATAGTAGAGCAATGTAGAGCGCCGTAGTCCACCGAATATCTGTGTAAAGCGAAGATGCCGAAGAGACCCTAACCAAGCTTTAATAACCTACCATAAGAAAACGAAACACAGCTGAACCAAATGTGGCAGGA
>NW_017082697.1:0-292 GCF_001483705.2 Eufriesea mexicana
CTATAGAATCCTCCTGGAAAATAAAATTTTATTGACATTTTCGACAAATGTCTAGGTGACCAAGCTTCCTTGCTTAGGTAAGGAGGAAAGATTCAATTGGCGAGCTATAGCCGTCGCAATGCTATGGAGTCTGGCTGCAAAGTTCAATTTTGTTGACATTTTCGACTAATATCGCGGTGAGTTAACCTCCTTCCGTAAGAATGGAGGAAAGATGCTTTTTGAGTGCTACAGCCATTGCAATGATACAGTTTGTGGCTGGAAAATACAATTTTGTTGACATTATCGATTAATA
>NW_017082698.1:0-292 GCF_001483705.2 Eufriesea mexicana
TCTTCTTCTTCTTCTCCTCTCTGCTTCTGCTTCTCTTTCCTTCTTCTTCTTTCTCTTTCTTCTCCTCTCTGCTTTTCTCTGCTTCTGCTTCTCTCTGCTTCTGCTTTTCTCTGCTTCTGCTTTTCTCTGCTCCTTCTTCGCTCTGCTTCTATTATTATTCTCATAAATATTCTCATAAACTCAGTTAAATCAGCAACAGTCAGTAAGAAAGCATCGATCAGTTAGGTCTGCAACAGTCAGTAGAAAGCATCGATCAGTTAGATCAGTTCGAAAGCATCCAGCAGTCAGTCAA
>NW_017082699.1:0-292 GCF_001483705.2 Eufriesea mexicana
TCGCAATTTATGAATCGTATTATAGTGAAACCGTGTTATAGGATGCAGTGTTGTAGGAGGGTTGCCACAATTTATGACTCGTGTTACAGTGAAACCGTATTATAGGACACCGTGTTGTAAGAGGATTGCAGGAATTTATGAATCGTGTCATAGTGAAACCGTGTTATAGAATGCCGTGTAGTGCGAGGGCTACCTGTACTTTGAAAACAATCATATCAATGACATGATGGACCTATTTGGTGAGATCGGTTTAGAATATATCTTAGAATATATAATTTTAATTTTGAAAATA
>NW_017082700.1:0-292 GCF_001483705.2 Eufriesea mexicana
AATCGGGGTTCCGTAAGCACGTGCGTTCGGTGGATCGGCACGTCCATCGTGGACTTGTCGTTCCCATCGCCGGCAGCTGTGCGGCGGGTCACCGGCTGGAGGGTGGCGGTGGAGGTGGAAGCACTCAGCGGCCACCTACACATCACCATGATGCTTGCCGCCACTCCTCGCACCGGTCTAGAACCACCCAGCGGAAAGCTCACCACTGCGTCGCGATGGGCGCTCAGGTGCCTCGACCGCGACCTCTTCGCCGCGGCCGTACAAGTCGTCGCCTGGGCGGATGGGGCCGTCG
>NW_017082701.1:0-292 GCF_001483705.2 Eufriesea mexicana
AGTTTGACAGATTAAATCACAGAAATAGACCGAGTAACAGTGTATAGCACGAAAGACGGAGCTCCCCTAACCGAACTTAACCTAACCTATCCTAACCAAGTGAAGCATAACCCAACCTAACGTGCCTCTAGCACTATTGTTCGAATGGCCAGAGTCGAGCAGAGTATTGTAGAGCAGTCTATAGCGCAGAGATCCACCACAATGTAGTGAGTAGCACCAAAGCCGTGAGTATCCAAGCACAACCTGACCCAACTTGACCTAACCAAAGGCTGCATATCTCAACATAACTTGG
>NW_017082702.1:0-292 GCF_001483705.2 Eufriesea mexicana
ACTGAGAAGTGCACCGAATGGTACTTTATACCGCGGAAGCCAAAGCTATGCGGGCATAGCGCAAAATAACATAACCTGACCAAACATAGCATAATCCAACCTAACGCGACGCGGCCACGAATTCTGGACTCCGCAGATGAAAGCACAGCATAATTGATCACAGTAGTGCGCAGAGGTCCACCAAAATGCAGTGTGTAGCACAAAACTCGAAGCTATCCTGGACCAATCAAGCCAAACGTGGTATAAGCGAACGAAACCTAACTTCACCTAACCGCGCTACACCACAATTGCT
>NW_017082703.1:0-292 GCF_001483705.2 Eufriesea mexicana
ATGCCAATAGTGGCAATGTCCTATTATTGCATGACTTACACTTGTGATACGGTGTACCTGAACATGAATGTTATGCCTGATCATAGGATACCTATCATGTGGCTATAACGTCAATAAAATATACCTGAAATACGTATATGATGTTCCAGGCTATATATAGATTTATGTCAATGTTTATGTGCAGACTCACACACCAAGCCTCTTACTGAACACTCTTACCACATGATGTCATGTATGACAGTACCGTCGCATCCCCTGAACATGTCCACAACTGTATTTGTGATGGACGTCG
>NW_017082704.1:0-292 GCF_001483705.2 Eufriesea mexicana
ACGTTGTCTTTCAACAAATCTGACAAAAAACAAGCAATTTTCGCATAATCCCGAATAAATTGATGGAAATATGCTGTGAGTCCTAAAGAACTCTGAATCTGTTTTTTAAATGAAGGAGTCAGAAAATATTTTACTTGTCTTGCGAGATGCGTGATGGTGAATTATCGATAGAGTTGTGTCGTCAAACGCTTGAGCCAGGGTTTTATAGGCTGTCCTCAAAGCAGTATAGATCTTTATGCAGGGTGGCGCTGTCCAAATAAAGACTCTTCTCACAATTACTAGACTGCGAATA
>NW_017082705.1:0-292 GCF_001483705.2 Eufriesea mexicana
ACAGTAGTGCGCAGGAATCGACTGTATAGCAGTGTACAGCAGGATAGTCGAAGCTACCCTATCCTACTACCCAACCAAACCTAACCTAACCATACACAGTCCAACTGACACTAATGCGCCGCGACCTGTGTTGCTGGCATCCACAGAGCCAAGCAGAACATACCGGAATACAGCAGATCGTAGAAATCCGCCGAATAGCAGCGTATGCCACGAAAGCCAAATCTATCCGTACGTAACCCAGACTAACATAGCGTAACCAAACGCATCCTAACTCAACCTAACAGGCTGAGAC
>NW_017082706.1:0-292 GCF_001483705.2 Eufriesea mexicana
CGGTAATACTTGTCGCGGCACGTTAGGATGGGTCATTTGCGCTTGTTTACGTTATGTTTGGTAAGGTTTTGAAGTATAGCTTTGACTTTTGTGCTATACAATTCTATACTATCAGTTCCTTCGTTCTGCTGTGCTCTCATATATTCAGCTTGTCTCTGGGGAGACCACCAATAGCCGTCTCCGCACGTTAGGTTGGTTTATGTTACGTTTGGCTTGGCTAGGTTTGGGAAGGTCTGGTTGTGATAGCTTTCACTTTTATGCTATACACTGCTTCTCGGTCGATATATGCGCT
>NW_017082707.1:0-292 GCF_001483705.2 Eufriesea mexicana
TGAACTTCTGCATTCTGCTCTCCTCAAATATGTACAGCTTGGTGTTATGCAGGCCACCAATAGTGGTCTGGTCACGTTAGATTGTGTTAGATTACGTTTGGCTATGTTAGGCTATGTTGGTTAAGGTTGGGATAGCTACGACTTTTGTGCTAGACGCTGCTATTCTATGGACTTCTGCGCTCTGCCGTGTGCTACCACAAACAGCTAGTCCCCGGTGACGCCAGGAATGATGGTCACGGCACGTTATGTTGTGTTGTGCTACGTACGGTTAGGTTACGTTAGTTTGGCTTCG
>NW_017082708.1:0-292 GCF_001483705.2 Eufriesea mexicana
GAAATAATCGTACTTAGGAAATACGTTCTATGTGAACCGCATTATTATAAACATATTAATAAGGCAAATCAGGAATATAGGAACTGCACTGTAAGAAACTGAAAAATATTACAAATTGAATAAATTCGTACCGTGTTATATGGAATCTGAAAAATAAATAATTTGCACATAAATCAGACCTATATAAAAGCTGCATTCTCAAAGTATCGAGTTGCGATTGATACGGTTAATAAATCAAATTTTATAATAGAAATGGCAATAAATACGTAATCACTGTGAATTTGCTGTTTAA
>NW_017082709.1:0-292 GCF_001483705.2 Eufriesea mexicana
TTCAACCATACATACTTCCATACATACATCCTTAAATGCATCCATACATACATCCATACATACGTCCATACAAGCACGCATACATATATCCATGCATGCAAGCATACATACATCCATACCTACATTCATGCATACATCCATACATACAACCATACAAACATCCATACATACATGCATACATCCATCCATCCATACATCCATCCATCCGTACATCCGTCCAACCATACATCCATAAATTCATACATCCGTACATCCATAAATCCATCCATCCATACATAAATCCATCCGTACA
>NW_017082710.1:0-292 GCF_001483705.2 Eufriesea mexicana
AACGGAAAGTAACATTTTAGATCCTAACGTGCCGCGACCACTATTGCTGGGCTCCCCAGATCCAAGCAGAACAAATTTTTGGAAAGTAGAACGCAGAAATCCATAGAATCGCAGCGTATATCGGAAAAGTCAAAGGTACTCAAACCTAACCCGAACCAACAGAAGATAACCAAACATTGCCTACCTCAACATAACGTATCGAGACCGTACTTGCTGCCGTCCACAGAGCCAAGCAGGACGTACTAGAGCACACCAAAGCGCAGAGATCCACCGCATTGCAATGAATGTCACA
>NW_017082711.1:0-292 GCF_001483705.2 Eufriesea mexicana
GGTGGAAATTAAATTATGGGGTGATGCTATTATAGTTTTAAATATTTTAATTCATATTTCAGGGTTTGTGGTGGTGTTAGGTATGGTTGTATGATGTTTATGGAGTGTGTAAAGTCGTATGGAGATGTTGGTTTTGGTTTTATCACGATTAATAGTAGAAATTAATTTATGAGTTGATAATAAGATTAATAGGTTTTCCATTTTTAGTTGGATTTTATTCTAAAGATTTAATGATTGAATATTTAATTTTTAGTAAAATAAATTTATTAAGAGATTTTAATTAAATAATTCG
>NW_017082712.1:0-292 GCF_001483705.2 Eufriesea mexicana
ATCGCATATCGCCTTCAATCCAATGGCAAGTACAGCCATCTACTTGCCAGAGAATACGTCTATGCAAGATCTATAATCTGCTATAGCTTGGTGCATACATCGCCTGCCGCCTTCAATCCTATGGCAGGTATAGTCATGTACTTGCCAGAGAATAGGTCTATTCAGAATGTAAAATCAGTTATAGCTTGGTGAATAGATCGCCTGACGCTTTCAATCCAGTGGCAAGTAAAGCCATCTACTTGCCAGAGAAAAGGTCTGTTAAAAATCTATAGCCTGTTATAGCATGGTGAAT
>NW_017082713.1:0-292 GCF_001483705.2 Eufriesea mexicana
TGCACGATTTAAATATGGTAAATGAGATAAGGATGTATTTTAGAACGTTTCTGGAGGAAGAATTTTCATTTCGTTAATCGATAATTAAATAGAAGAGCTTGTACAAAATGACAGACAATTAACACGTGCCTAATTGAGGTCATTATTAGAAATAGAGCACATAAATATTTCGAAATTAACCCTTTGCATTCGAGTGGCCCCCATTTGATAAAATTTCGAAGATTAGTACTAATTAATATCTCGAATTTAAAATAACGTAACGGTGTACGAGGTATCGAAATCAAATAATTCT
>NW_017082714.1:0-292 GCF_001483705.2 Eufriesea mexicana
ATGCTATCCTAACCTAACACAAACAAACGTAACCTAACCAAACGTAGGCTAGCTCAACCTAATGTGACGAGACCACCATTTCTCGCACCCCCAGGGTCGAGCAGAGTATGGTGGAGCAATACGATACGTAGACATCCACCGTAGAGCTGTGTGTAGCACAAAAGTCAAGGATAACCTTACCAAACCATTCCTAACGTAACCCAAGACATCGTAACGTAACACAACCTAACGTGCGGCGACCAGTATTTCTGACCTCCAAAGGGCCAAGCAGAACATATAAGGTCACAGTATA
>NW_017082715.1:0-292 GCF_001483705.2 Eufriesea mexicana
AACGTAACATAACCAAACGTAAACTAACTCTACCTAACGAGCCTTGGCCGCTATTGCTGACCTTCCCAGAACAAAGCAGAATATACTAGAGCACAGTAGAGCACAGGTGTTCACCGAACAACAGTCTATACCGCGATGGTCAAAGCAATCCATACCTAACTCAAACTAACATAGCCACAGCGAACGTAGTAGATATCAACCGAGTGGCAGTGCATAGCACAAAAGTCATTGCCATCCCAATCAAACTTAGCCCAACCTAACCTAAGCAAGCGTAAACTAACTCAACCAAACG
>NW_017082716.1:0-292 GCF_001483705.2 Eufriesea mexicana
ATGTATGAATGTACGAATGTATGGATGTACGGACGTATGGGTGTATGGATGTATATCTGTATGTATGTATGGATGGTTGGATGTATGAGTGGATGGATGTATGGATGGATGAATGCATGGATATGTGTATGGATGCATTTCTGGATGTACCTATGTATGTATGTATGGATGAGTGTATGGGGGTATGCATGGATGTATTAATGTACGTACAGATGGATGAGTGCGTGGGTGGATGGATTTATGGATGTATGAATGTGTGGATGTATGGATGTATGTATGGATGAATGTAACG
>NW_017082717.1:0-292 GCF_001483705.2 Eufriesea mexicana
AAATTGAACTTCTCCGTCAGTTTCTATTGCAATGCATCGGCTATATCAAACCTATAGAACCTTCCCATCGCATTTGTACAGAAAAGCTTTCTGACTCCGATATTAGTCGAAAATGTCGATAAAATAGTACGTTCCAGTCTGATTCTATAGCAATGCAGTGGCTATAGCAAACCAGTAGAATCTTTCCTCCTTATTGATGCTGACAGGTTAGCTCACCACTATACTAGAAGAAAATGTTAATAAAATTGAACTTTTCAGCCAGTTTCTATTGCAATGCAATGGCTATAACAAA
>NW_017082718.1:0-292 GCF_001483705.2 Eufriesea mexicana
ATTGCAATGCTACAGAATCTGACTGGAAAATTTAATTTTATTGGCATTTTCGGCTAATATCGCTGTGAGCTAACCTCCTTGCATAAATAAGGAGGAACGATTATATTTGCGCTCTATGCCCGTTGCAGTGCTATAGAAACTGGCAGGAAAATTCAATTTTACTGACATTTGCGAATAATATCATTGTGAGCTAACTTTCTTGCTTAAATAAGGAGGAAAGATTCTATCCACGTGCTATAGCCATTGTAATGCTATAGAAACTGTCTGGATCATTCATTTTTATTGACATTTT
>NW_017082719.1:0-292 GCF_001483705.2 Eufriesea mexicana
ATACACTGTATTTCGGTGGAATACTGCGCTCTACTTTCATGTAGTGTGTATTGTTTGGCTCTGAGGACACGTGCAGTAGTGCTCTCGGCAGGTTATGTTGAGATTGATTACGTATGGTTATGCTACGTTTTGTCAGGTTAGAATAGGATAGCTTCGTCTTTTGAGCTATACACTGCTATTCGGTGGATTTCTGCGCTCTACTGTGCTATAAAATTCTCTGCTTCGAGCAGCGTAGGCTGGCAATGGTGGTCTCGGCACGTTAGGTTGAGTTATGCTGCGCTAGGTTCTGTTA
>NW_017082720.1:0-292 GCF_001483705.2 Eufriesea mexicana
ATGCTAGGATGAGTTATGCTACGATTGGGTAGGTTAGTTTAGGGTACGTTTGTCCAGTTTAGCAACTGCTTTCGTGCTATTCACTGCTGTTCGGTGTATTTATGTGGTCAACTGTGCTCTACTACATTCTTCTTGGCTCTGTGAAGGCCAGGAGGTGTGGCCACGTCACATTGCTTTGAGCTATACTACGCTCGGCTAGGTTACGCTATGTCAGGTTAGGTTAGGGTAACTTCGACTTTTGTGCTATTCACTGCAATGCGGTTGATTTCTTCGCACCGCGGTGCACCCGTGC
>NW_017082721.1:0-292 GCF_001483705.2 Eufriesea mexicana
GTCTCGCAACATAGTACTAAGTTCAGCCATCATCACAGTGCTTTATCTGGTGGAATAATTTGTCGGCTGCTAATTTAGTATTAACTGAAAATCTAGAATACTCAATATATTGTCCCGCGGTGGCTGGATATATTTAAAATTGACAGTACGGTACTTGGTACACGCAAGAGCAGAGCACTGCATCCGTTGCATTATACCTGATGAATGATGATGTAATTTCTACAGCAACTCTAGAATGACAATGGATGGATTCGGCACAGCTCGAGATATTAACGTTTCACATAATAATGCT
>NW_017082722.1:0-292 GCF_001483705.2 Eufriesea mexicana
TGCAATTACATTAGCACTCCAAAAGTATCTTCCCTCCTTACTTATGCAATGAAGTTATCTCACCACGATATCAGTCGAAAATGAAAATAAAATTGAATTTTCCAGGACGATTCGATAGCATTGCAATGTCTACAGCATACAAGTAGAATCTCTCCTCCTTATTTCTGCAGGAAAGATAGCTCACCACGATGTTAGTCGAAACTGTCAATAAAATTGAATTTTCCAGCCAGATTCCAGAGCATTTCAAAGGCTATAGCACGCCGATATCATCTTACCTCCTTATCAAAACACG
>NW_017082723.1:0-292 GCF_001483705.2 Eufriesea mexicana
GGCAAGTACAGTCATCTACTTGCCAGAGAATAGGTCTATTCAAAATATATAACCTGTTATAGCCTGGTGAGTGTATCGCTTAACGCCTTCAATCCAAGGGCAAGTACAGCCATCTACTTGCCAGAGAATATGTCTACTCAAAACCTATAATCTGTTGTAGCCTGCTGAATAGGTCGCCTAACCCCTTCAAGCAATGGCAAGTACAGCCACCTACTTGCAAGAGAATAGGTCTATTGAAAATCTATAGCCTTTTATAGCTCGGTGAATAGATCGCGTAACGCCTTCAATCCAA
>NW_017082724.1:0-292 GCF_001483705.2 Eufriesea mexicana
GGTTAGGCTATGCTGGGTTAGGCGTGATTATAATGGCATTAGCTTTTGTGCTACACGGTGCTAATCTGTGGCTCTCTCCGCTCTACTATGCTGTAGCATATTCTGCTTGGCCCTGGGTGTTCCAGTAATAGTTGTCTCGACTCGATAGGTTTATTTGTTCTACGTATGGTTGCGTCAGACTTGGCCAGGTAGTGATCGGGTATTTTTGGCATTTGCGCCATTCGCTGTAATTCGGCAGCTTTCTGTGCTCCACTGTGCTCTAGTGTATTCTGCTTGGCTCTGGGGATTCCAG
>NW_017082725.1:0-292 GCF_001483705.2 Eufriesea mexicana
TCGGTGGATTCCTGCGCTCTACTCCGTTCTCATATTCCCTGCTTTGCTATGCGGAGGCCAGTAGTATTGGTCACCGCACGATAGGCTGTGCTAGATTACGTTTGTTTGTGTTTGGTTAGGTTGGGTCTAGTGCGGATAGCTCTGACTTTTGTGCTCAACACTGCCATTCCGTGGACTTCTGAGCTCCACTGCGCTCTGTAGTACTCTGCTTGTCCCTGGGAACGCCAGAAATGGTGGTCGCGACAAATTAGGTTGTGTTACGTTACGTTTGGTTAAGTTAGGTTAGGTTAAG
>NW_017082726.1:0-292 GCF_001483705.2 Eufriesea mexicana
TCGGCTCGTTGTGTTTGTTTATTCTACGATCCGTTAGGTTAGGTTTTGTCTGGTTAGATCAGAATATCTTTGACTTTTGTGCAATACATAGCCATTTGGGGGCCCCCTGCGCTCTACTGGGCTCTACTACGCTCTGCTAATCTCTGGGGAGGACAGCGATTGTGGTAGTGGCTCGATAGGTTTTACTATGCTATGTTTGGCAATGCTACGATTTGTTATGTTATGATAGAATTGCTTCGACTATTACGCTACACACCGCATTTCGGAGGGCTTATGTCCTCTACTTTGCTTT
>NW_017082727.1:0-292 GCF_001483705.2 Eufriesea mexicana
TTATGTGCTGTGCACTGCTATCCGTGGGATTTCTGCGCGCTACATTGCTCTACCAGCCTCTGCTAGGCTCTGGGGAGGCCAGCAGTAGTGGTCGTGGCACGTTTGCTTGAGTTATGGTACGTTTGGTTAGGATACGTTCGGTTTTACTTCGTTAGGGCAGCATTGACTTCTTTGCTGTACACTGCTATTCGATGGATTCCTGCGCTCTACTCTGCTGCGGTATATTTTGATTGGCTCCGGAGAGGCCAGCGCTAGTGGCATCGGCGAGTCAGTTTGTGCTATGTTACGTCTG
>NW_017082728.1:0-292 GCF_001483705.2 Eufriesea mexicana
AGGCAATACAATGCTACAGAATCTTGCAGGAAAATTCAATTTTATTGATATTTTCGAATAATATAGTGGTGAGCTATCTTCCTTGCATAGCTATGGAGAAAAGATACTTTTGGCGTACTATATCCACTGCAATGATGTAGAATCTGGCTCTAAAATCAATTTTATTGACATTCTCGAATAATATCGCGCTGAGTTAACTTTCTTGCATAAATAAGGAAGAGAGATTCTGTTGGCGTGCTATAGGCATTGTAAAGCTATAGAATCTTCCTGGAAAATTCAATTTTATTGACAT
>NW_017082729.1:0-292 GCF_001483705.2 Eufriesea mexicana
AAGATAGCACTCCTCAATATTAGTGAAAAATGTCTATAAAATTGAATTTTCCAGGAAGATTCTTCAGCACTGCAATGCCTATACCACGCCAGTATAGTCTTTCCTCCTTACTTATGCGAGAAAGATGACTCACAACGATATTAGCCAAAAATGTCAATAAAATTGAATATTCAAGCCAGATTCTATTGCATTGGAATGGCTATAGCACTCCAGAAGGACATTTCCTCCATATTTATGCAAGAAGGATAGCTCACCACAATATTAGTGGAAAAGGACAATGAAATTGAATTTT
>NW_017082730.1:0-292 GCF_001483705.2 Eufriesea mexicana
AGTGATGATTTAAATTCTATAACACTTCTATAATGACAAAATGCAGATACTGCGGGCCTCAAGGTGCTGGACTTTGACAATACAGTAATGAGTACAGCCTTCATAACTGTGATGTTGCTGTTGGTCTACTTCGATCACTGGGGATGTACATTCCCGATCAGTTCTGGAATAATCAATATATGTTACGGGTATGTCTTGAGATATTTCCAATAGTCAGCACGGTACTTAATATACCTTCTAATATAGCACTGCAACCATCGGCTTAATATGTACCACTATGATTTAAATTCTA
>NW_017082731.1:0-292 GCF_001483705.2 Eufriesea mexicana
AGTCTGCTATAAGGAGGATCTCTGCCCCTACAGTGCTTTAATATCTTCAGCATGGTTCTGGAATGCCCGCAATAGTGGTCTCGCCTCGTTGTGATGGGTCAGGTGACGTTCGGCTAGGTTGGGATAGGCTATGTTTGGTTAGCATAGCTTCAACTTTTGTGCTGTGCACTGCTGTTCGGCGGATTTCGGCGCTCTACTGTGCTCTAGTATGGCCTGCCTGGACATGGCGAGGGCAACAATAGCGGTCTCGGCACGTAATGTTCAGTTGGACTACGTTTGGTTAGGTTATGTT
>NW_017082732.1:0-292 GCF_001483705.2 Eufriesea mexicana
AGTCCGCCGTGTAGCAGTGTACAGCACAGAAGCCAAAGCCATCCCAACTAAACCAGACCAAACTTAACCAAGACAGACGCTGAATAACAGAAACTAAGCGGGCGAGATATCTATTGCTAGCATCCGCAGAGCCAGGAAGAACATGCTAGGGCACAGTGGTGGGCAGGAATCTTCCGAATGACCGTGTACAGCACGAAAGTTAAACCTATCCTAGCCCAACCAAGCCAAGCCATACCCTACCAAACGTAACCTAACTCGACCTAACGTGCCTCGACCAAAATTTCTGGCATCC
>NW_017082733.1:0-292 GCF_001483705.2 Eufriesea mexicana
TTAGTAGAGAATCTTTGAATTTCTACTCTTCTCTAGCCAAAAAATCGTCGAGTGCAAAGAGTTCACTCTAACTAATAGCTTAATCTAACTAATATCTCTATTTTGTCCTTTATTGCACTTGGGTTTCTTTGATCTTTTCTCTTCTCTCTATTTTTTCTATCTAACTCGGTGTCTGCTGTATAGCTTTTCCTATTTTGTGTGTGCATATTTTATATCGCTTTATTAAGAAGGGCTTTGCCTGTAAGTTTCACTAAATAAATAAATGAATAAGTAAATAAATTTATTAATATTA
>NW_017082734.1:0-292 GCF_001483705.2 Eufriesea mexicana
CATACAAACATCCATACATGCACCCTTTCTTCCGTCCATCCACCCATCCATTAAAGCACCCACTCATCCATATATACATGCATCCGTACATCCATTCATGCGTAAATCCGTATATCAATACATACACACATACATACATGCATAACTCAAATACATCCATACTTTCAAACATACATCCATACATACATACACACATACGTACATACATCCACCCATCCATACATCCATGCATCCATACATCCATATTTCCACGCACCCATACATCCGTAAATCCATCCACCCGTAACCTCAT
>NW_017082735.1:0-292 GCF_001483705.2 Eufriesea mexicana
ATATCATCGTTTAATTTTTGATTGCCTGAGAATTTTTCTATGGGCCTCATTTAATTGTTACGATCTTGTGAAATAATTTCTCCATTGATATTTCAGATAATTACTAAGTTGCCAATTATTTGAAAATCTTTTTCTCCATTCATGAAACAATTTGATTTCTTCATCTTTCTAACAGTGATTATGCAACTTTCTTATTGGCCAATTTAATTAGGGTTGGTAATTATTAATCATGATTTTTTATCGACGATTTACATGTTTATTATATAATTTGGACATAATTTGTCAGTAAAAA
>NW_017082736.1:0-292 GCF_001483705.2 Eufriesea mexicana
AATAATAAATAAATAAATAAATAAATAAATAAATAGGAGGAGAAGGAATGATGGAAGGAAGGGTGGGAGGAGTGCAGAAGAGGGGTATATAAATTTTATTTATTTCAAGTTCATGTTTACAGTGTTTATAAGTATGGCCGTCTAAAACTTACGAAAGACAAGACGCAATGACGAAATTAGATAGGAAGGAAGAAAAAAAAAAAATTTTATCCTCTCCCCGTCGGGGAATCGAACCACGGTCTCCCGCGTGACAGGCGGGGGTACTAACCCCTTTTTTTTTTTTTTTTAAAAA
>NW_017082737.1:0-292 GCF_001483705.2 Eufriesea mexicana
ATCATAACCGAACCAAACGTGACGTAACTAAGCGCCGCCTATCTAAATCTAACGTGCCGAGGCCACAACTGCTGGCCTCCCCAGCGCTAGGCAGAGCAGAATATAGCAGAGTAGAGCGTAGAAATCCGCCGAGTAGCAGTGAATAGCACTAATGTTGAAGCTACCCTATCCTGACCTGACCAATCTTTACATACCCAAACGCAGCATAAATCAACTCAACGTGCCAAGACCATTATTGCTGGCATCCCGAGAACCAAGCGGAGCATACTAGTGCACAGTATAGCGCAACAAT
>NW_017082738.1:0-292 GCF_001483705.2 Eufriesea mexicana
GAGGAAAATAACACATTGAACCTAAACTAAATTTATCAAACTACCTTTTCAATAAATATGATACAAAATAAGTGGAATTAAAGCATCGCGTATATTACAGAAAATGGCATAAAATTATAAGTTTTCTCTTTAAAGTAATATAATTAAAAACAAAAATTAGGACGTATAAAATAATTCTAAAAATTAGACAATCTATTAGAGTATTTGAAAATATTTTATCAGTATTAATGACATAATGACATCCAATAGTAAATCAAAAATTGGCAGCTAATTAAAAATTAAAAAAGTAATC
>NW_017082739.1:0-292 GCF_001483705.2 Eufriesea mexicana
GCCATTGGTTGAAGGCGTTGGGCGACCTATTCACCAAGCTACAACGGATTACAGATTTTGAATTGACATATTCTTTGGCAAGTAGATGGCTCTACTTGCCATTCGATTGCATGCGATCGGCGATCTGCTCACCAAGCGATAACAGGTTATAGATTTTGAAAAGACCAATTCCCTGGCAAGTAGATGGCTGCACTTGCCATTGGATTGAACGTGTCAGGCGATCTATTTGCCAAGATATTATAGGTTATAGATTTTGAATAGAACTATTCTCTGGCAAGTAGATGGCTGTACT
>NW_017082740.1:0-292 GCF_001483705.2 Eufriesea mexicana
TTAGATTTTTCTAAAATCTATATATTCGATATAACAGTATATTATGTGCTATCGTTGAAATCTAGTCGCGTTATTACAGTATAATCCCTATAGAATATCTCGATAATATTAATTTAAGGTGAATAAATAAATAAATAATATAAATAGCAAAATAAATACGCGTTGCTATAACTTTCTACGATCTTCGTGAAACGATATACCCTGTACAGAAAAATTTTACAGCTTTTTTGATTCGCAGAAATGGAGATTTGCGAATCGTAACAAACCACGAAAATACCGTTTGTAACGTAAT
>NW_017082741.1:0-292 GCF_001483705.2 Eufriesea mexicana
TACATCCATACAGCCATACATATATCCATCCATCCGTCCATACATCCATACATACACACATCCGTAAATCCATCCACCCATACAACCCTTCAATCATACGTACATCCATACATACATCCAAACATAAATCCATACATCCATCCATCCATTCATCAATCCATCCTTAAATAAATACATATATAAGTCCATACATCCATACATCCGTACATCCATACATTCGTACATAAATACTTCCATACATCCATACATCCATACATCCATACATCCATACAGCCATACGTCCGTCCATCCG
>NW_017082742.1:0-292 GCF_001483705.2 Eufriesea mexicana
TATTAGTCGAAAATGTCAATGAAATTGTGTTTTCCAGACAAATTCTCTCGCAATGTAATGGCTGTAGCTCGCCAATAGAATCTTTCCTTCATATTTATGAAAGAAAGTGAGCTCACTACGATATTAGTCGTAAATGACAATAAAATTGAAATTTCCAGCCTGATTCTATAACATTGCAGTTGCTATAGCACGCAAATAGAATCTTTCCTCCTTGTTTATGCAATAAAGATAGCTCACCACGACATTAGACGAAAATGTCAATAAATTTGAATTTTCCAGCCAGATGCTACAG
>NW_017082743.1:0-292 GCF_001483705.2 Eufriesea mexicana
AGGCCCACTTTCGAAGATAGATGCCAAAAATGTCTATTACGCATACGATTTCACGGCTACTGAAACATTCAGCACTATTTTTCGAAAACGCACATTTAAAACTGAAAAAAAATATTCAATATCATTAAAGAAAATTCTACTCTACACTGATATATAGCACAAACCTAATCAAGAAGCCTAATTTTGGAAATAGAAATGAAAATTCACTATTACGCAGCACGATTTCACCGCCACTAACACATTCGGCATTATTGTTCGAAAACGCACTCTCGAAACCGAAAAAAAATATCCA
>NW_017082744.1:0-292 GCF_001483705.2 Eufriesea mexicana
TTCTCCTTACATATGCAAAGGAGATAGCTCACCACGATATATGTCGAAAATTTTAATAAAATTCAATTTTCCAGGCAGATTCTATAGCATTGGAATGGCTATAGCACACCAAATGAATCTTCCCTCCTTATTCATGCAGGACAGTCATCTCACCGCGATGTTAGACGAAATTGTCAATAAAATTGAATTTTCGGACAGATTCTAGAGCATTGCATTGGCAATAGTACCGCAATGGAATCTTTCCTCCTTATCTAGGCGAGAAAGTTAGCTCACAACGATACTACTCGAAAAT
>NW_017082745.1:0-292 GCF_001483705.2 Eufriesea mexicana
TGATCTTAGGTATAAAAATCCCTAGACAAAATTTTCTATGCACCTGATTTTCTCATGCACTGTATCTATCAGTCACCTGGCTTCCTGCTCCGAGATAGGGATCCAACTGATAAGTAATATGTATTATAGTTATAAACTGTTTTATCAAGATTCTGATACGAAACAAAAATTAAACCTTCAACCCTCCCACTGTACCCTGAATCACCTCGAAGTACCCGACGCAACGAGAAAAATTAACTCAGTCGGACCTTAAGAACTGGCCAGGAGAGCCGAAAGTCTCACAGGCTGAGAG
>NW_017082746.1:0-292 GCF_001483705.2 Eufriesea mexicana
GGTAGAGCTATGCTACGTTCGGTTATGTTACGTTCGGCTATGGCGGTATATGGTAGCTACGTCAATTCTGCTATGCACTACGATGTTATGGATTCCTGCGCTCTACTCTCCACTAATATGTCCTGCATGGCTCTGGAGTGGCAGCAATAGTTTTCTCGGCTCGACGGGATTATTTAGGTTACGTTGGGTTACGTTACGCTTGCTCAGCTTAGGATAGGATAGTTGTACCTTTGTGCTATACACTTCTATACGGTGGATATCTGCGCACCACTGTGCTCTAGTATGTCCTGGT
>NW_017082747.1:0-292 GCF_001483705.2 Eufriesea mexicana
AATCTCCTCTACTAGAATCAATGGTTCTTTTGACGGTGTGAATGCGCGTTTTCGGAAAATAGTGCCGGAAGTGAGAGTGTGTGTGACACGCTACTGCGTAGTTTCCGGTCGGGGCTTACCTTTGCTAAACCGGGATTGTCCAGAATAATTTTTTCGCCTAATTCAATACCCAAGAATCTCCTCTACTAGAATCAATGGTTTTTTTGACGGTGTGAATGCGCTTTTTCGGAAAATAGTACCGGAAGTGAGAGTGCGTGTGACAGGCTACTGCGTAGTTTCCGGTCGGGGCTTA
>NW_017082748.1:0-292 GCF_001483705.2 Eufriesea mexicana
TATAGAACTCAAAACTCACAATTCAGAACTCAGAATTCAAAACTTAGAATTAAAAATTTAGAACTCGGAATTCAGAACTTAAAATTTAGAATTTATAACTTAAAACTCAGAGCCCAGAACTGAGAATTCAGAACTTAGAATTTAGAATTTAGAACTCAAAATTCAGAACTTAGAATTTAAAATTGAGAATTCAGTACTCAGGGTCCAGAATTCAGAACTTAGAATTTAAAATTTAGAACTCAGAATTCAGAACTTAGAATTTAGAATATAGAACTCAGAATTCAGAACTTAG
>NW_017082749.1:0-292 GCF_001483705.2 Eufriesea mexicana
CAGCGCGCCAAAAGCATCCTTCCCACTTATCTAAGCAAAAAAGTTAGCTCACCACTATATATGAGGAAAATGTTAATAAAATTGAATTTTCCAGCCATGTCCTGTAGCAGTGCAATGGTTACAGCACGTCAATAGAATCTTTCCTCCTAAATATGGAAGAAAGTTTGCTCTCCACGATATTAGCGAAAATGTCAATAAAATTGAATTTTCCAGCCGTATTCTATAACTCTGCAATGGCTACAGCACGTCAATAGAATCTTTCATCCTTTTTCATGCAAGAAAATTACCTCTC
>NW_017082750.1:0-292 GCF_001483705.2 Eufriesea mexicana
TGTGTCGTGGGGCCGATAAAAATTGTACATGTTTGGAAGCTCTTTTCTTCCTTTATTCGTGGCATCAACGAAGTTGTGGTCGTCGGTACGTCGCAGGTAGTCGAGAGACGGTGCCCATTATCAGCCGCGGATCCGCGCGCCTGCCCAGCTAGGCATACCTGAGCCGAGGGTCACACCACAATGGAAGCGGCGGAGCAGGGACTTGCAACCCGTACAGTGGTAATCATCCCGGGGAAGCAGGACAATTTATCGAGGTGTGAAGGTACGGTTATAGTTAGTGGTGTCGACGCGG
>NW_017082751.1:0-292 GCF_001483705.2 Eufriesea mexicana
TGCTATAGCCATTGCATTGATAAAGAATGTGTTTGGAAAATTCAAATTTATTAACATTTTCGACTAACATCGTTGTGGGCTAACTTTCTTGCATATATAAGGAGGAAAGAACCTATTGGCGTGCTATGGGCAAAGCAAAGCTACAGAATCTTCCTGGAAAATTCAATTTTAATGACTTTTCCGACTAATATCGTGGTGACCTAACTTTATTGCATACATAAAGGGAAAAATTCAATTGGCGTGATATAGCCGTCGCAATGCTAGAGAATCTGGCTGGAAAGTTCAATTTTGC
>NW_017082752.1:0-292 GCF_001483705.2 Eufriesea mexicana
GACTTTTGCTATGCACACCGCTATGCGGTTGATTTCAGAGCTCTACTGAGCACCAATGTGTTCTGCATCGCCCTGTGGTGGCCAGCAATATTTGTGGCGGTACGTTCGGTCAAGGTTGGTTACGCTTGGTTCGGTTAGGGTAGGTTAAGTTTGGTTAAGTTGGCTGTGACATTTGTGCTACACACAGCTTTTCTATGGATTTCAGCCCTCTTCTCTCCTCTAATATGTCGTGCTTGACACTGGGGTGGGCAGCACTATCGGTATCGTCATGTAAGGTTGAGCTATGTTACGT
>NW_017082753.1:0-292 GCF_001483705.2 Eufriesea mexicana
GAATAATCGCGAACTCGTTCGGGCGCGTCGCGATTTTCTTTTAGCTCGCGTGTTTGATATTTCGTTCCCTATTTTTATGGGAACTTAGAAATATTAGAGTCTTAGCGTTGCGATTGTAAAGTAATGAATTTTAGTATACCGTATCGAAAACCCTTTCTTAAGACACGAAATCTAATAAAGTGTCAGTAGATTTACCTTAACTTCTTTCGCTCCAAGTTAGATCAGGGTGCCTTTGATACAGGTAGCGCCAGCAGGCTGCGCCACTAGGGCGCATGTCGGGTCTCCATGCGTA
>NW_017082754.1:0-292 GCF_001483705.2 Eufriesea mexicana
TACATCCATCCATCCATCCATCCATACATCCATACATCCATACATCCATACATACATCTATACGCACATCGGTACATCCATCCATCCATACACCCATTCATAAATACATTCATGCACCCATCCATAAATCAATCCAACCATAGACGCAGCCATCCATACATTCACACATCCATACATCCGTCCATCCGCACATCCATCCATCCATATGTCCACCCTTCGATACATACAACCATCCATACATCCACCCACCCATACGTCCGTCGGTCCATACATATATCCCCCCATACATCCA
>NW_017082755.1:0-292 GCF_001483705.2 Eufriesea mexicana
CTGCTCTAAGATTTTGAATAGACATATTCTGTGGTAAGTAGATGGCTGTACTTGCAGTTGGATAGAAGTCGTTGGGCGATCTATTCTCCAAGCTGTAACAGGTTATAGATTTCGAATAGACCTATCCTCTGGCATGTAGATGGCGGTACTTGCTGTTGGATTGAAGGCGTTAGACGATCTAATCGCCAACCTGTTACGGCTTATAGATTTTGAATAGACTTATTCTCTCGCAAGTAGACGGCTGTAATTGCCATTGGTTGAAGGCGCTAGGCGACCTATTCACCAAGCTATA
>NW_017082756.1:0-292 GCF_001483705.2 Eufriesea mexicana
ACCTCAAACCATCCACACGTCCCTCCATCCATATATCCACCCACCGATCCTACGATCCATCCACACATTCATACATACACAAATACATACATCCGTATATATACCCATACATACATCCAAACATACACACATACATACGTCCATAATTACATCCATGCATATGTCCATCCATACACACATCCATACATCCATCCACACGTACACTTATCCATCCATTCATCCATCCTTAAATACGCCCATCCATCCATACATCCATATATACATTAATACATACACCCATCCATCCATACAT
>NW_017082757.1:0-292 GCF_001483705.2 Eufriesea mexicana
GGGCAGTAGCGGTTTCGGCAAGTTAGGATGAGTTAGGCTATGTTTAGATATCTTCGGTTGGTTTGGGTTATGCTTGCGTAGCTTTGACATTTTTGATATACACTGCGATTCTATGGATTTCTGTGCTCTACTTTCCTTTAGTATGTCCTGCTTGGCGCTGGGTAGGGCAGCAATAGCTGTTTCGGCACGTTAGGTTGTGTTAGACTATGTTTGGCTAGGCTCTGTTTCTTTCAGTTAGGCTTAGGCAGCTTAGACTTTCTGATATACAGAGCGATTCTAAATATTATTGCGC
>NW_017082758.1:0-292 GCF_001483705.2 Eufriesea mexicana
CCACGATATTAGTCGAAGATGTCAATAAAAGTGAACTTTCCAGGCAGATTCAATAGCATTGCAGTTGTTATAGCTTGCCAATATAATCTTTCCCCCTTATTTATGCCAGAATGTTAACTCACCACGATATTAGTTGAAAACGTGAATAAAATTGAACTTTCCGACCAGATTCTATAGCATTGCAATGGGTGCAGCTTGCCAATATAATCTTTCCTCGTTGTTTATACATGAAAGTTTGCTCACCACGATATCGGTCGAAAATGTCAATAAAATTGATTTTTCCGGCCAGATT
>NW_017082759.1:0-292 GCF_001483705.2 Eufriesea mexicana
TTCTTCCATATATCAGGAGGAAAGAATCTGCTGGCATCCTATAGGCATTGCAAAGCTATAGAGACTTGCTGGAAAATTCCTTTTTATTGACATTTTTGACTAATATCTTGGCGAGATAACTTGCCTGCAAAAACATGAGGAAAGATTCTATTGGCGAGCTATAGACAGTGCATGCCATAGAATCTGAATGGAAAATTCAATATTATTGACATTTTCGGCTAATATCGTAGTGAGCTATTCTGCTTGCCTAAATAAGCAGGGTAGATTCTATTAGCGTGCTATAGACATTGCC
>NW_017082760.1:0-292 GCF_001483705.2 Eufriesea mexicana
GCGCTGTGCCGTCATTTATCATGATCTGCTTGGCGATGGCGTGGCCAGCAACAGTGGTCCCGGGTCGTTAGATTTAGTCATCCTACGTTTGGTTAAGTCAGGTTGTGGCAGGTCATGTCAGTGTATCCTTGACATTTGCGCTATTCTCTGCTATTTGTTGGCTTTTTGCGCTCCACTGTGCCCTAGTGTATTCTACATGGCTCTGCAGTTTCCAGTTATAGTCGTCTCTGCACGTTAGGATACGTTAGGATTCGATTGGCTTTATTACGTTTGGGTAGGTTAAGACGGGGTA
>NW_017082761.1:0-292 GCF_001483705.2 Eufriesea mexicana
TGGGTAGCTCTGACAATCCTGCCATATCGTGTTATTTGGTGGATTTCTGTGATCTACTTAGCTTTACAACATTCTTCTTGATTCTGGGGAGGCCACGAGGAGCGTTCGCGGCACGTAACGTTGATCCATGCTGCATTTGACAGGGTTGGTTAGGTAAGGTTAGGTTAGGATATCTACGGCTCCCGTTCTGTTCACTGCAGCACAGTGGATTTCTGCGCTTGGCTGTGCCCTAGTATACTCTGCTTGCATCTGAGGAGGCGAGAAACAGTGGTCACGGCACATAAGGTTGAGT
>NW_017082762.1:0-292 GCF_001483705.2 Eufriesea mexicana
AATGTATGGACTTATGGATGTGTGGATGTATTAATGTATGGATGGATGTATGGATGGATAGATCGATTTATGGATGGGTACTTGTATGGATGGTTGGATGTATGGTTCGATGGCTGTATGGATCGGTGGATGAATGGATGGATGGATGTATGTATCGATGGATGTATGTATCGATGGATGTATGTATCGATGGATGTATGGATGGATGTTTGTATGGCAGGATGGATGAATGGAAGGCTGGTTGTATGGATGGATGAATGTATGGACTGATGGCCGTATGGACGGATGGATG
>NW_017082763.1:0-292 GCF_001483705.2 Eufriesea mexicana
TCCTAACCTATCCAAACGTAATATAATCAAACGTATCATAACATAACCGAACGTGCCGAGACCGCTGTTTCTGGGATCCTCAGAGCCGAGCAGATTATACTAGAGCACAGTAGGGCGCAGAGTGCCGCCAAAGGGCAGCGTGGAGCAGAAAAGTCAAATACCTCGTAACCTAGCCTGATCTAACCTAACCTATCCAAGCGTGGACTCTCTAAACCAAACGATCCGAGGCCACTATTTCTGGCCTCCACAGTGCCAAGCAGAACCTACTAAAGCACAGTAGAGCGCAGAAAAA
>NW_017082764.1:0-292 GCF_001483705.2 Eufriesea mexicana
TATAACCTACCATAGTTGCACTTCTCGCCACAAAAGGAGAAAATTAGAATAGTGATTCCATATTTCATTTATCTCTAATATCACTAGTGCCAAGATGGCGCTGCAGTATAATTTAAACACGTAACAATACAGCGAATCTTCCTGATTAAAAATTTCAGAAATGAAACCGTGTTCTTACTATCGCGAATATTAGTAGCACCTAGAGGGGGCTACAGTAGAAGTTGAACACACTGTCAATCTAACCTAGTAGAACTTCTCGACACGGAATTAAAATAAAGCGTTCGAGTTTTGT
>NW_017082765.1:0-292 GCF_001483705.2 Eufriesea mexicana
TGGACCTCCTAAAACACCATCCGGGTCAACCCCCTGTAAAAAAGATTAAAATTTCCCAAGGACTGACAGACAAATTGACAATTTGTTTAAACTTCCACTTTCACCGAGAACCACCGAACTCCATACGCACCCCTCCGACCGACATGCCGCTAATAGGAAGACAGGGGAGCAGACACGTTCAAAAACCAAACCAACGGTGTAAACGTATCCACTCTTGTTTCATCTCGAAAAACTCTCGCGAAAATCTCGATTAACCAGTTTACGGTTGGAAGAGGGCGTAAACCTCGTCTGA
>NW_017082766.1:0-292 GCF_001483705.2 Eufriesea mexicana
CTTCAATCCAATGGAAAGTACAGCCATCCACTTGCCAGAGAATAAGTCTATTCAAAATATATATACTGTCATAGCTTGGTGATTAGGTAGCCTAACGCATCCAATCCAATGAAAAGTACAGCCTTCTTCTTGCCAAAGAATAGGTCAATCGAAAGTCCATAGTCTGTTATAGCTTGGTGAATACATCGCCGAGCGCCTTCAATGCAATGGCAAGTACAGCCACCTACTCGCCAGAGAATAGGTCTATTTAAAATCTATAACATGTTATAGCTTGTCGAATAGATGGCCTAGC
>NW_017082767.1:0-292 GCF_001483705.2 Eufriesea mexicana
AAATTAAATACTCCTGTAGATAAGAAATAAATTACGCTAAAATAAAGAATGAAGTACAATAAAACGTAACAATAAAGAAAAACAAAGAATCCCAAAATGAATTATACTAAATTAAAAAAATATTGAAGCACTTAGAATATAAAATTTGGATAAATATTTCTCCAATTTCCATCTTTCATTTACTGCACTATAATTTCCAAATCAAGAATCCCTAATCAGAAAGAATTAAAATAAAACAATACCAAATCAATTATATTTAAATCAATCTAAATACTATAATTTAATTGATTAA
>NW_017082768.1:0-292 GCF_001483705.2 Eufriesea mexicana
AAGGTTGACCACCATAGAGTCGAGCAGAGCATAATAGGGAGACCAGAGAGCGGAGATCTAGCGAATAGCGGTGCACACCACAAAAGTTGAAGCTAACCAAGTCTAACCGATTCAAACGTAACACAGCCGAACGTAACATAGCCCCACCTAACGTGCATGGAACGGTATTGCTGACCTCCGCAGAGCCAAGCAGAATATACTAGAGCACAGCAAAACGCAGAAATCCGCAGCATTGCAGTGTAAAGCAGAAAAGTTGCAGAATCCTAACCTAACCTGACCTAACCTAACACAA
>NW_017082769.1:0-292 GCF_001483705.2 Eufriesea mexicana
ATAATTCCTCGTAATTCCAAATTCGCTTCCTCTCCCTACACTAATCTAAAACCTCGCAAAAATGTCCATCTTATTCTTCTAAAAATAACAGATTCACCTAAAAATAATATCTGCTACAGTGTTTATTACATCCTTCATTCCAATCCAAGAAATACACAAATGTATAAAAATTTGTAGTTAAGCAAATTTAAGCACTCCGACTCACATTGCTAAACACGGTATTTTTCCAACCTCAGACCCATACTCAAAACCAAAAATCCAATTGCTAGATTCAAGCTGTCCTAAGACGAAA
>NW_017082770.1:0-292 GCF_001483705.2 Eufriesea mexicana
CATTGATACATCCAAACATACATACATCCATACATACATACATCCATACAACCATACATTCATATATCCATACACCTGTACATTCTTACATCCATACATCCATACATACGTACATATATGCATCCGTACATCCATACATCCGTACATACTTACATTCGCACATCCATACGTACATACATCCATACATCCATTCACCCATACATACAACTATACATCCATACATACATAGACCCATCCAACCATCCATGCATCCGTTCACACAACCATCCATCCATGAATACATACATCCACA
>NW_017082771.1:0-292 GCF_001483705.2 Eufriesea mexicana
TTGTCGGAGCGCTCGATCGAGTATCCCGGCCAATAGTCGACCGTCGTGCGAGCGACAAACTGCGGGGTTCCACAGGAATCGGTACTCGGGCAGATCCTCTGAGATCCCGCGTACGACGCCGAGTTGCGCACTACTCTCCGCGGCGGCCTGAGCCTGACGCGTTACGCGTACGACTCGCTGGTGATGGGCGCCGGGTAGAGTTGGTAGGAGGCCACGCGGCGCGCGGAAAGCCGCGTGGCCCTCGCCGCGAATAGCATCCAGCGGCTAGGGCTGAGTATCTCCCCCGAGAAGG
>NW_017082772.1:0-292 GCF_001483705.2 Eufriesea mexicana
GGCAATGGCGGTCGTGCCTCCATAGTTTGAGATAGGTCACGTTTGGTTACGTCAGGTTAGGATAAGTTTGGTTAGGGTAGCTTCGAGTTTCATGCTAAACATAGTTATTCGGTGGATGCCTGCCCTCCACTTGCGCTTCTGTACTCTGCTAGAACCTGGAGGGGCCAGCAATAGTGGTCGCAGCACGTTACGTTGAGCTTTGCTACGTTAGATAATGTCACGTTTGTTAGGGTTAGATTCGGATATCCCTGAGCTTTCTGCCGTACGCCTCGATTATATGGATTTCTGCGCC
>NW_017082773.1:0-292 GCF_001483705.2 Eufriesea mexicana
TTTTATTTCATTTACAATAAAGTTATTACCTTTCCGGCACGTTTTGATAATATTATATTAATCCTGGGGGACAAACAGTAAATTATTTATTTTTTAATGACATTTCTACCATCATTTGGTGAAAACGAATGTCCTGATATTAAGAATTTGTGATCTATGATTGTCTAAAAACTGAGGTTAACTCGTTAGATACTAATTAATTAAAATTACCTTCATCACTGCCTTCGGCCATTATCAATAATAAATATCTCAATTTAAGTATAAGTGGACTTAGGCCACTTTGAAAATAAAC
>NW_017082774.1:0-293 GCF_001483705.2 Eufriesea mexicana
GTATAGCACAAAAGTCGAAGTAACCTCTCCTGACCTAGCCAAACGTAACACATTCAAACTTTATCTAACTCAACCTAACACGCCGAGACCACAATTGCTGGTCCCCACAGATACAAGCAGAATGTACAACAGCACTGTAGTGCACAGGCATCCACTGCATTGCAAAGAACGGCACAAAAGGCGCAGATACCCATACCTAACCTGACCCAGCCTAAGCTAACGGAACGTATTATAACTCAACGTAACGTGCGGCGAACGATATTGGTGGCCTTCGTATATACGAGCAGAGCATA
>NW_017082775.1:0-293 GCF_001483705.2 Eufriesea mexicana
ACCGAGCCTAACCTGACTAGACCTAACGTGCAGAGACCACTATTGCTGGCACCTCCAGAGCCAAGCTAAAAATATTAGAGCACTGTAGGGCGCTGTAATCCACTTAATAGCAGACTATAGCAATAATGTGTAAATTACACTCCCCTAACCTATCCGACCGTGACACAGCCAAACGTAGCCTAACTCAAAGTAACGTACCGCGACCACTATTGCTGGCCACGCCAGAGCCTGGCAGAACACGTTAGTCGAGAGTAGAACGCAGGTATTCATATAATCGCAGTATTTATCAGAAA
>NW_017082776.1:0-293 GCF_001483705.2 Eufriesea mexicana
AGGTGGAATCCTGTGTCCTACAATGCTCTAATATCTCCAGCTTGGCCCTAGGGATGCCAGAAATAGTGGTATCAGCAAGTTCTGTTGAGCCACCTTACGCCTGGTTAGGTCGGTTCAGGCTAAGTTTGGTAAGGATGGCTACAACTTTCATCCTGTACATTGCAATTCGGTGCATTTCGGCGCAATACTTTGCTCTAATATGTCCTGAATGCCTCTGGGGATGGTAGCAGTAGCGGTCTCGGCGCGTTAGGTGGAGCTATGCCACGTTTGCTTATGTTCTGTTCATTCGGATT
>NW_017082777.1:0-293 GCF_001483705.2 Eufriesea mexicana
CTGTTGAAGTCTTTTATTTCTCAAGATAGGTATAAGTTTCTTCTAGCACTCCTCCTGAGACACTGTTCGACTCTTCTGAGACGTATCTGCAGCTGTACCCGACTCCTGAGGATGTCGAGAGGGTACGTGACGCGGTTGGCCTTAAACCCCCAATTTTTATCGAATGTTTATATAAATATAAATTCTATGAATTTATATCTTATAAACTATCGTAGTATCGCGAATTTTCCACCATATACACGTAGCTTTACGAGGGAGCAGGCCCAGGTCATAAACGTTGGGCCCTTAACATG
>NW_017082778.1:0-292 GCF_001483705.2 Eufriesea mexicana
TCAGGTCAGGTCAGTCAGGTCAGGTCAGGTCAGGTCAGGCCAGGCAAGGACATGTCATGTCAGTTCACGTCAGGACCGATCAGGTCAGGTCAGGTAAGGTCAGGTCAGCTCTGGTCAGGTCAGTTCAGTTCAGGCCAGGCCATGTCGGGTCAAGCCAGGTCAGGTCATGTCAGGTCATGTCAGGCCATGTCAGGCCATGTCTGGCACGGCCAAGTCAGGCCAGGCAAGGTCGGGACAGGTCAGTTCAGGCCAGGCCATGTCGGGTCAAGCCAGGCCAGGTCAGGTCAGGTCA
>NW_017082779.1:0-293 GCF_001483705.2 Eufriesea mexicana
ACTTAAGAAGTGTACTCTCTGTGTGGGATATGTGAAAAGTCTAATTATTTGGAAAAAATCATTTAGATTGTTATTTTATAAGCATGATGGAAAGAAAAGGATATCAAGATAATAAAAGAAGGTCAGCTACTTTTCAAAGAGCGATGGAACAGACTAATGAATTTTGAACTTGAGACCAATGAACCATATGGTTAATAAACTAGAATATTTTAGAGAATACAGAATACTTTTTCTATACAAAACAATTGAGGACACCATTTTGAGAGATGAGAACATAGGCAAGAAAGCAGTTT
>NW_017082780.1:0-293 GCF_001483705.2 Eufriesea mexicana
GTCCAAATAGCAGCGTGTAGTTGCAAAAGTCAAAGCTGTCCTAACCAAGCCTGACCAAACCTAACTTAACCGAACGTAACATAACAGAACCTAACGTGGCGAGAGCACTATTCCTGGCGTCCACACAGACAGGCGGAGTGCGGTAAAGCACAGAAGAGCGCAGACGTCCACAGAATGGCAGTTCGTAGCACAAAAGACAAAGCGAACCGAACCTAACACAGCGTATCCTAACATAACCGAACGTAATATAACTCAACGTACCGTGGGGCGACAACCAGTGCTGGCCTCCCGAT
>NW_017082781.1:0-292 GCF_001483705.2 Eufriesea mexicana
TAGCCGACAATGTCAATAAAACTGAATTTTCCATCCGGATACTATAGAATTGCAATGGCCATGCCTGGCCAATACAATCTTTCCTCCGTATTTATGCAAGAAAGATACCTCACCACGATATCAGTAGAAAATGTCAAAAAAGTTGAATTTTCGAGGCAGATTCTATAGCATTGTAATTGCTGTTTCACGGCAATAGTATCTTTCCTCTTTATTTATACAAGAAAATTATCACACAACGATATCAGTCGAAATTGTTATTAAAATTGAATTTTCGAGGCAGATTCTATAGCAT
>NW_017082782.1:0-292 GCF_001483705.2 Eufriesea mexicana
CATTTTCGACTAATATCGTGGTGAGCGAACTTTCTTGCATAAATAAAGAGGAAAGATTCTAATGGCGTGCTATAGCCGACGCAATGCTATAGAATCTTGAAGGAATATTCAATTTTATAGACATTTTCGACTAATATCGTGGTGAGCGAACTTCCGCGCATAAGTAAGGAGGAAAGATGCTTTTTGAGTGCTATAGCCATTTCAATGATATTGATTGTGACTGGAAAACACAATTTTGTTAACATTTTCTTCTAATATCGTGGTGAGCAAACCTTCATGCATAAACAAGGAG
>NW_017082783.1:0-293 GCF_001483705.2 Eufriesea mexicana
TATGGATGGACGGATATACGGATGAATGTATGTACGTAAAAATGGATGTATGGATGGATTGAGGTATGGATGGACGGATATACGGATGAATGTATGTACGTATGATTGGATGTATGGATGTATGGATGTATGCATGTATGTATGGATTGACGTATGGATGGATGAGTGTATGGACTGATGGCCGTATGGATGGATGGATGTATGGATTGATTGAGCTATGGATGGACGGTTGTACGGATGAATGGATGTATGGATCTATAATTGTATGGATGTGTGGATGGCTGGATGTATGA
>NW_017082784.1:0-293 GCF_001483705.2 Eufriesea mexicana
TTCAATTTTATTGTCATTTTCGTCTAATATTGTGGTGAGTGAACTTGCTTGTATAAATAAGGAGGAAAGATTCTGGTGGCGTGCTATGGGCATTACAGTGCTATAGAAGCTAGCTGGAAAATTAAATTTTGTTGTCATTTTCGACTACTATCGTAGTGAGCAAGCTCTCTTTCCTAAATGAGGAGGAATGAATCTATTGGCGTGCTATAGCCCTTGCAATGCTATAGAAGCAGGATGGAAAGTTCAATTATATTGACAGTTTCGGCTAATATCGTAGTGAGCTATCTTTTTTG
>NW_017082785.1:0-293 GCF_001483705.2 Eufriesea mexicana
CCAAACATACATCCATACATCCATTCTTTCATTCATCAATTCTTCCATACACCCATCCATCCATTCAGCCACCCTTCCATACATCCATCGATCCATACGTCCATCCATCTATACATCCATCCAACATCCATCCATTCATCCATACATCCATACATTCATCAATACATATATCCATCCAACCATACATCCATATATATATATGCATCCATAAATCCACACATCCGTAAATACATTCATTCGTACATCAATACAGACATACATCCATACACCCATACATCCATACATCCATCCAT
>NW_017082786.1:0-293 GCF_001483705.2 Eufriesea mexicana
CAAATCTATATCGAAAAATATATAGGAAAGTTGCTGAAGGATCTGCCTTTACGATGCAATTATGAAAGTTCATAAATTAAGCGCAAGAATTGAGTAATTAATACATTTTCTAATAAAAATTCTAAAAGGAACCGTCAGCGCCACCTGCAGTTGTGTAATGGAACTAACGGTACAGTTACAGATCAAAATCTAAATTAATTAATTAATTACACAGTTCCTACAATTAATTTAAGAACTTTTATAACTGCATCGTAAAGGCAGATCCTTCAGCAACTTTCCTATATATTTTTCGA
>NW_017082787.1:0-293 GCF_001483705.2 Eufriesea mexicana
AAACAGCTGCATGTTTTTAGCAATCGCGAAAATAAAATGTCCGAAACGAGTTATTGCAGTTGTCGATCTTTAGAATTTTTCTGACCGATGACTCTGACTGAGAAAAATTAACAGTTTAAAAAGTCAATATTAAAAGCATCGCGCAACAACTGCTTCGAGTTGAATATTTCAATGAATGATCAAAAACTACCTTAACTTCGTCGCATATATGGTGCGTGACTCGTGGTAAAAATATTGGGCCAAACATAATTACTACGAGAGAGAGACGTGGTTTGCAAATAAGCCCTCGCGTA
>NW_017082788.1:0-293 GCF_001483705.2 Eufriesea mexicana
TTGATTCCATGACTCACTGACTTTACGACTGTCCTTTGCTTCGTAATTCAGTCTCTTTTGTCCCCTCGCATTCGCTACACGCTCATACGACGCATCCTAAAAATCTCACGTTCGTTCCAAGAGCTCATGCGTCTTTCTCGCATAATCTGATCCAAACATCCCCTCGATCCCCTCGACGTTCGCACCGATAATCGTTCGATCTATCCGCCATTCGTATCATCCTAAATATTTCTTTCTCCTACGTCCGATTTTTAAAATTAGATTTAACCTGCTCATACGACTTTAAGTACATT
>NW_017082789.1:0-293 GCF_001483705.2 Eufriesea mexicana
CTGACCAAACATTGCCTAAGCCCACCTAACCGAACGTATCTTGTCTCAACATAACGTGCCGGGATCGCTGTTGCTGGCCTTCCCGGAGACAGGCTGAAAATACTAAGGCACTGCAGGGGGCTGAAAACCACCTAGTAGCGGACTATTACGCTAAAGTCAAAGGTATCCTCGCCTAACCTAACCGTCCGTAATGTAACCCAACTGAACATAACTCAACCTAACGTGACGAGACCACTATTGTTGCCCTCCACAGAGCCAAACTGTACATGCTAGAGCACAATAGAGCGCAGAAA
>NW_017082790.1:0-292 GCF_001483705.2 Eufriesea mexicana
CAAGATATCAGTCGAAAATGTCAACAAAAATGAATTTTCCAACATGATTCTATAGCAGTGCAACGGCTATAGCAGGCCAATAGTATCTTTTCTCATTGTTCAGGAGGGAAAGGTAGCTCACCACGATATCAGTCGAAAATGTCCTTAAAATCGAGTTTTCCACCCAGATTCTGTGGAATTGCAGTGGATATATCGCTCCAATAGATTATTTCCTCCCTATTTATGGAACAAAGGTAGCTCACCACGATATTAGTCGAAAATGCCAATAAAATTTTATTTTCCAGACAGATTC
>NW_017082791.1:0-293 GCF_001483705.2 Eufriesea mexicana
CGAGAGCACAATTGCTGGCCTCCACAAAGACAGGCGGAGCGCACTAGAACACAGTGGTGCGCAGAAACCAACCGCATTGCAGTGAACAGCACAAAAGTCGAAGATGCCCTAACCCAACCTGACCCATCCTATCCTCACCAAGCATAACGTAACCCAACCTAACGTGCCGAGACTACCATTGCTGGCCTCGCCAGAGCCAAGCAGAAAATATTAGAACACAGTAGAGAGCAGAATTCCGGGGGTACGAGTGTATGGCACTAAAGTTGAAGCTACCCCGACCAAACTTAGCCTAA
>NW_017082792.1:0-293 GCF_001483705.2 Eufriesea mexicana
GAGCTTCGGTTCGCTTTCGTTGCTTTCGTTACTGGGAACGATGGGTTTGAAAACGTTTGAAAACGTTTGGGATTGTTTGAGAACGTTTGGAAATGTTTGAAAACGTTTGAAAACGTTTGAAAATGTTTGATCCTATTCCAAACTGAGGATGAAGGTGTCAAGTATTCGAGTTGGACGATGTTGGGTCTGTTCTAGGGATTTGGGCTTGCGGATGAAGCATAAATATAAGTGAAAAGGGATATCGCGAAGAAACACGATCTTTGATTAATTTCGTTAGATGATGATAAGTTAGA
>NW_017082793.1:0-293 GCF_001483705.2 Eufriesea mexicana
ACAGCACAAAAGTCGGTGCCATCATAACCAAACTTGACCTAACATAATCTTACCAAACGTAACAAAACCTAAACTGGACTGCCACGACCGCTATTTCAGGTTTCCCCGAAACCAAGCAGAGTATAGTAGAGCAATGAAGAGCGCAGGGTTCCACGGAATAGCAGTGTATGGCACAAAGTCAAAGTTATCCTATCCTAACCTAACCAAACGTACCCTAATCGAGCGTAACCTAACACAACCTTTCGTTCCGAAAGCACCATTGCCGGCCTCTCTAGCGCCAAGCAGAGCATATT
>NW_017082794.1:0-293 GCF_001483705.2 Eufriesea mexicana
AAATATAGATAAATAAAATAGATAAATAAATAGATAAATAAAATAAATAATTAAGTAAATAGGAGGAAAGGGGGTGAGGGAAGAGGAGGTAGATGGGGTATATATGTCTTTTTATTTATTTCCAAGCCTAGCTGGCCCTGCCTTAGACACTGGGATAAATAAATAGGAGGAAAGGGGGGTGAGGGAAGAGGAGATAGATGGGGTATATATTTTTTTAAATTTATTTCCAAGCCTAGCAGACCCTGTCTTAGACACTGGGATAAATAAATAAATAAATAAATAAATAGATAAAT
>NW_017082795.1:0-293 GCF_001483705.2 Eufriesea mexicana
CAAACATAGCCTGTACCAACCTAACGTGCCGACACAGATACTGTTGCCCTCCCCAGAGCCAGTCAGGACATACTACGGCACAGTAGGGCACAGAGGTCCACCGAATTGCTGTGTACAGCACTAAAGTTTTAGCTATTCTGACCAAATCTAGCAGGACACAAGCTAACCGAACGTAGCCTGACTCCTTATAACGTGCCGAGACCACTATTGCAACCCTTCCCAGGGCCAAACTGAAAATATTAAAGAACTGTAGGGAGCAGAAATCCACATAATAACAGACCATAGCGTTAGAG
>NW_017082796.1:0-293 GCF_001483705.2 Eufriesea mexicana
AATGTATTACGTATGGTTTCGTAACGTTGGGTTAGGTTTGGACAAGATAGCTTTGCCTTTTGCGCCGTACGCCACCACTCGGTGGTTTTCCGAATTCTACATTGCTGAAATAAGCTCTGCCTGGCCCTAGGGCGGTCAGGAATGCTAGTCCCGCCTCGTTATGATGAGTTAGACTTCGTTAGGTTTGGTTAGGGTTGGACAGGTTGTGTAAGAGTATGTTCGACTTTTGAGCTGTACACTGCAATGCGGCAGACTACGGCGCTCTACTGCGCTCTAGTATATTCTGCTTGGCC
>NW_017082797.1:0-293 GCF_001483705.2 Eufriesea mexicana
GTTGGTATAGCTTCGAAATTTGTGAAGTACTGTGCTATTCTCTGGATCCCCGCGATCGACTGCACTGTACTCTATTCTGCACAGCTCAGCGGCGGCTGCAACAGCGGGCGCGGCACGTTAGTTTGGGCTATGTTCAATTCGGTAAGATAACGTTATGTTATGTTAGCTTGTGGTGGCTCTGACTTTTGCGATATACACTGCCATGCCGATGATTTCTACGATCCACCGTACTCTCCTATACTCTGCTTGCCTCTGGGAATGCCAGGAATAGTGGCCTCGGAATGTCTAACTGA
>NW_017082798.1:0-293 GCF_001483705.2 Eufriesea mexicana
TATCCACGCGAATAATCATTTTTACACCGAAATCTTCCTTTCTTTGCTTCACTCTCATTTCCACGTTCATCTACGTAAATGCTTCCCGAGATTCATCTGACCTAAAAGACGGGATTAAATTAAATGAATAATTTCATAGAGATCACGTAGATGGAATGAAGCTGTGATCCTAAAAATTCATTTCCATCCGGCGCTAAATAAAACTGGTACAGCTTCATCCTAAATTAGTACAGCGTATCTCGGGCACGCAACGCCTTATCGGCTCATTCGGCGAAGATGTTCGGCCAGAGACG
>NW_017082799.1:0-293 GCF_001483705.2 Eufriesea mexicana
TTGAAAATAGAGAGTGGGCAATATCTGTTTAAATGATATTTAAATGAAGAGGAATTAAGATAAGTAAGGGGAGGAATTGCAAGTAAGGGAAGGTAAGTATAGGGTAAGTATGAGGTAAGTACAATTATTAAAATGTATTGCAAAGTAGAAAAAGTATTGTCTAGAGAATTGTTGGAGATGATATAAAATTATGGACGATCGGGAATTGATATACTGGAGGACCGGGGTTTGATTCCCGTTCCATATTTGTAATTTTTTTCAATTTATTTTTTATTTTGTACTCATTTTTCGCC
>NW_017082800.1:0-293 GCF_001483705.2 Eufriesea mexicana
CACACGTCCACTCATACAATCATACATCCATCCATTCATACATCGATGCGTACAACCTACCATCCATTCATCCGTCCATCCATACATTCACCCAACCATAATTCCGTCCATCCGATCATTCGTCCTGCCACGAAACCGTCCATCCGTCCACCCACTCATCCACCCATCCATCCGTCCATACAACCATACATACTTACATCCATACATCAATTCAACCATAAATCAATACATCCATACATCCATGCATCCATGCGTCCGTACATCCACAACTCCGTACATCCATGCACCCATAC
>NW_017082801.1:0-293 GCF_001483705.2 Eufriesea mexicana
TTCGGCCTGGCTCTGGGGAGGCAAGCAACAGTGGTCTCCGCATGTTAGGTTGAGTAAGTTTGCGTTTGGCTTGGTTAGGATAGCTTTGACTTTTGTGCTTTACGCTCTTGCTCAGTCTATAACTGCGCCATGCGATGCTCTTCTGGCCTATGCTTGTCTGTGGGCAGGCCAGCAATAGCGGTCGTGTCACGTTTGGCTTAGTTAGGGTACGTTTAATTTGGTTATGTTAGCTTTTGTAAAGTCTATGTAGCTCTGACTTTCGTGTTATAAACCGTTATTTGGCGGAATTCTTC
>NW_017082802.1:0-293 GCF_001483705.2 Eufriesea mexicana
AAGTGAGACTTTATTTAAAAATAAAATGAATTCCTTCTTTTTTCAAAAATAATTATTGGATATATGTGTTTTAGGGCGATTTTCCTAGAAACTACGTTTCTATGGTAACGATTTTTGAGGCTGCGAGATGTAAGTGGACGGAATTCTTAGCAATGACATCATTCAAATACAGTTATTGTTCATAAAAATGTATAAATAATCCAATTTCTTTTTAATAACAAATTGTTCACAACGTAAATTTTTAATACAAGAAGAGAATTAGTTCATTGGTTATTGCTTGAGCAATATCATAC
>NW_017082803.1:0-293 GCF_001483705.2 Eufriesea mexicana
TTTAGGACAGTGTAGCTTAGACCGTTGTGCTGCACGCCGCTATTCGGTCGATTGCTGCGCTCTGCATTGCTCTACCATACTATGATCGGCGTTAGGAATGCGAGAAACAGCAGTCGTGGCACGCTAGACTCAGTTATGTTACGTTTGGTTACGTTAGGTTAGGTTGAGCTCGGTTAGGGTAGCATCGCCTTTCGAGCTCTACACTGCTTTTCGGCGGATATAAGTGATCCACTGTGCTCTACTATAATCTGCACGGCTCTGGTGAAGCCTGCTGCAGTGGTCCTGGCAGGTCA
>NW_017082804.1:0-293 GCF_001483705.2 Eufriesea mexicana
AAAGCTATCCTGAACAAGCTTAGCCTGTCACAACCTAACTGAACGCAACCTGACACACCATAATGTGCCGAGATCACTGTTTCTGACCTTCCTAGAGCCAAGCTGAAAATGATTAAGCACTGTAGGGAGCAGAAGTCCACCTAATAGCAGGCTATAGTGCCAAAGTCCTAGCTACCCTCGCTTAACATAACGAATCGTAACATAACCAAACGATACCTAACTGAAACTAGCGTGACGCGACCAGGATTTCTGGCCTCCACATTGTCAAGCGGAACACACTAGTTGAGTGCAGA
>NW_017082805.1:0-293 GCF_001483705.2 Eufriesea mexicana
CAAAAGTCAAAGCTACGCTATCCTAACCTTACCGAACGTAAACTAACCGAACGCAGCCTAACTAAACCTATCGTGCAAAAACCACTATTGCTGGCCTCCCGAGCGCCAAGCGGAGCATATTAGAGCACAGTAAAGCGCAGACATCCACCGTATTGCAGTTTATGGCGCAAATGTCAAATCTATCCTATCCTAACCTACCAAAGAGTAACAAAAACAGACGTAACGTAATACAAACTGACGTGCCACGAACGCAATTGCTGGCCTCACGAGATCTAAGTGGAGTGTAGCATAGC
>NW_017082806.1:0-293 GCF_001483705.2 Eufriesea mexicana
TTTCCTGGCAAAGACAAAAATCAAGAAATAAATACAGGCAACAGTGCCACAATTTAATCGCAGCACTCTCCATTGCCCCAATACTTAACCGAATCCCAAACAAACATTTTTATAACCTCTCCCTCACATTTAAAATAAATTAAAATTGAATATTGAATTAATAATTTAAAATTGGAGCTAACACGAAACATCGTAAAGAGCATTGTCACCTTGGAGGATTGAATTGTAGCTGTAGGAAATATAATGATCTTAAGCCAACGACGCCATCTATTGACGAGTGTTACAGCTAATAG
>NW_017082807.1:0-293 GCF_001483705.2 Eufriesea mexicana
ATTAAAGTTGTCGACTGACATCTTCCATGTTCCCTATGTCATTGTCTTACTAGTCATCTTCTCGTCTGTATACAAGGCACCATTAATTAGTCCAACACATATTGTTTTAAGAAATAGATTGTTGCTAATATTAGAAAATTAGTCGAAGGAAATGTACGTCGTCTTCTCCAAAACATCGTCATTTAAACACGTCCATCAACCGAAATAGAAATCAATAATGGAGACGAATCTTCAGCGTCGCGAATGGAGTAACAAAAAAGATCGTCGATCATACGAGGTGACGCGTGCTATCA
>NW_017082808.1:0-293 GCF_001483705.2 Eufriesea mexicana
CGCTCTCGTCTCCTCCAATATGTTCTGCATGGCGATGGGTAGGCCAGCAATAGTGGACTCGGCAATTTAGGCTTAGTCTCTCTACGTTCGGTTAGGTTAGGTTGGAACCTGTTAGGTTACGATTTCTTTGATTTCTTTGCTATACACAGCTATTTGCTGGCTTTCTGCCATCTACTGTGCTCCAGTATATTCTCTTTGCCTCTGGGGAGGCTAGCTGCAGTGGTATCGTGACGCTATATACTGCTGCTCGGTAGATTTGCACGCACTGAATTGCTCTAATATACTCTGTTCGG
>NW_017082809.1:0-293 GCF_001483705.2 Eufriesea mexicana
CTCGTGGCTTAGTTCTTTGAAACTTCGGTTTTTAATTTTGATTTTTCATTATCACTCGATAGAACGGGCTCCTCTCTAGTAGAATCAGTGGTTTTTATTCGATTTTCTCCTTTTTTTTTTCTAAATACAGTGCCGAATGTGGAAGGGCGTGGCAAGTCATACTGCGACGTTATCTCTCGTGGCTTAGTTCTTTGAAACTTCTATTTCTGAGTTTAATTTTTCATTATCACTCGATAGAATGGGCTCTTCTCTAATAGAATCAGTTGATTTTATTCGATTTTCGCCTTTTTTTT
>NW_017082810.1:0-293 GCF_001483705.2 Eufriesea mexicana
AATACATACATCCATCAATCCATACGTCCATAAATATATACATCCATACATCCACACATCCGTTCATCCGTACATTCGTACATTAATACATCCATACATCCATCTATCCGTACATACATCATTGCATACATCCATCCATCCACCCATCCATCCATACATACGTCCACACATCCATAAACCCATCCATCCTTATATCCATCCGCCATACATACGTCCATACATACGTCCATACATATGTCCATACATTCATCCATACATCCATCCATCCATACATCCATCCATTCATTCATCCA
>NW_017082811.1:0-293 GCF_001483705.2 Eufriesea mexicana
CAGGAGGAAACATTCTGTTGGTATGCTATAGGCATTGCAATGCTACAGAATCTTCCTGGAAAACTAAATTTTATTGACATTTTGGTCTAATATTATGGTGACCTGCCTTTCTTGCATAAATATGGGGGTAAGACTCTACTGGCGTGCTATAAACATTACAATGATATAGAATGTTGTTGGAGAATTCAATTTTACTGATATTTTTGCAAATATCGTGGTGAGCTATCTTTCTTGCATAAACAAGGAGAAAAGATTATATTGGCAAGCTACAGCCAATGCTATGCTATAGAATC
>NW_017082812.1:0-293 GCF_001483705.2 Eufriesea mexicana
ATTTCAGCGCTCTACAGTGATCTAGTGAGTTCTGCTTCGCTCTGGGGATTCCAGCAGCTGTGGCGTCGGCGCGCTAGGTTGAGATAGGTAACGTTTGGTTATGTTACGCCTGGTTAGGTTAGGAGAGGGTATCCTTGACTTTTAACCTATAGACCGGTATTCGGTGGTCCCGTGCGCTCTACATTGGTCTAATATGCTCAGCTTCGCTCTGGAGAGGCCAGCCACATTATCCTCGGCACGTTACGTTTCGCTACGCTACGTTCAGTTAGGTAAGGTTAGGACAAGTTACGTTT
>NW_017082813.1:0-293 GCF_001483705.2 Eufriesea mexicana
AATTTTCATTCTGAATGTAATAAACACAAATCATAGTGAAACATAATAAACAATAGTCAAGTTGAAATTTCTAAAATGTTAATTAAAATTATACAAAAATATTAGTTTTTTAAATTAGTCTTTGTTGTATGAAAAAAATTTCCAACACAAAGTTGCCTACTATTATATACTATTTCCCATTCCCTCTAGGTGTTTGAAAACCGTCGGATGAGTGCAGCCCATCTTCTCCGTTAATTGCCGTGATGTTTGACGCATGTCTTCTTGAAGAAGCGCTTCGAGTTTTTCAATATCCA
>NW_017082814.1:0-292 GCF_001483705.2 Eufriesea mexicana
TTGCCAGAGAATAAGTCTATTCAAAATCTATAACCTGTTATAGCTTGGTGAATAGATCGCCAATCGCCTTCAGTACAATGGCAGGCACAGCCATCTAATTGACAGAGTATTGGTCTATTGAAGATCTATAGTCTGTTATAGCTCAGTGAATTGATCGCATAACGCCTTCAAACAAATGGCAAGTACAGCCATCAGGTTGCCAGGGTATAGGTCTATTCAAAATCTATAGCATTTTATACCTTGGTGAATAGATCGTCTAACGCCTTCAATCCAATGGCAAGTACAGCCATCT
>NW_017082815.1:0-293 GCF_001483705.2 Eufriesea mexicana
CATTTTCGACTAACAGCGTGGTGAGCTAACTTTCTTCGATAAATAAGGAGGAAAGATTCTATTTGCGTGCTATAGCCATGGCAATGCTATAGAATCTGCGTCGAAAATTCAATTTCATAGGCATTTTCGATGAATATCGCGATAAGATATCTTTCTTGTATGAATATGAACGAAGGTTTCTATTGGCGTGCTGTAGCCATTGCGATGCTATAGAATCTGGCAGGCAAATGCAATTTAATTGACAATTTCGGCAGTATCGTGGTGAGCTACCTATCATGGATAAATGAGGAGGA
>NW_017082816.1:0-293 GCF_001483705.2 Eufriesea mexicana
ACTTCTCGAGGTATTATGATTCGGCACTTCTCTTTCTAGAATTGCTGTGGAACGTACACTATCTGTGAGCAGATTATTTCGACGGCAAGTGCGATCCGTTGGACGATGTACTAAATGCCCTACTGCCTATTGTAGGTGTCACTAGCCGTAACCTCATTGTACACATGTTATCCTAGAATTTCGTTCGAATTTACATTATAAGCGAACAAACTTGTATAGCGGCTGCATAAGTGTAATGGCTGGTATACTCAGTACTACGCTGTAAGTTGCTAATATCCCTATGGTCAGTGGAT
>NW_017082817.1:0-293 GCF_001483705.2 Eufriesea mexicana
CGACATCTAGACTTTTATACGGAGGGGTTTGATTTCAAAATGTTTCCATTAAATGTTGAATAAAAAGGCAGTCAACGCTGCTTTCTCTATTTTTCTCTTTCTTAAGTCTCCGATTCTTCATCGGATTAGCACATCTCCGGGAAATAAATTTGCCTTACCCTGCCTAACTATATAAAATCCAAAGCATTTATTTTTCAGCAGTTTCGATAATCATCGATGCAAGCACGAGTTTTACATAGCTAAATAAGTTTTCAAATTTCACGCTTTATGTGACTTTTCTATAGCAATATCGA
>NW_017082818.1:0-293 GCF_001483705.2 Eufriesea mexicana
CAAAAAGAAGTAAGTTCGAAAACTGTGCGAAAGGTATTAAAAATTACTGGATATTCTGCGTGTATTGCGCGAAGAAAGCCATACATGTCGGGAAAAAATCGAAAGTTGAGGGTTGAATTTACCAAAGAATTTATAACGAGGGATTCAACATTTTGGAGCATACTGTTTTCAGATGATAGCAAATTTAATATATTTAAATCCGATGGTAGAATATTAGTTTGGAGAAAGCTAAATACCGAATTGGATCTACGAAATTTACAATCGAGTGTAAAACATGGAGGTGGTGGAGTTAT
>NW_017082819.1:0-293 GCF_001483705.2 Eufriesea mexicana
CTGTTATACCGAGGATTTCTGCGCGTTACCCTCCTCTATTAATTTCTGCTTTGCTCTCTGGAGACCGGCAATCGTGGCCGAGGCCCGTTACTTTGAGCTAGATTAGGTTCGGGTAAGTTACGCGACCTTGGGCTAGGTACGGACAGCTTTGACTTTTGCGGTACACACTGCCATTCGATGGACATCTGGGCTCTAATGTGCTCTATCTTACTCTGCTTTTCCCTTGGGATGCCAGCAATGGTGTTTACTGCACCTTTGATTGAGTTATTTTGCGTTTGGTTAAGCTATGCTTG
>NW_017082820.1:0-293 GCF_001483705.2 Eufriesea mexicana
AGGAGGAAAGATCGTATTGGTTTGCTACAGCTAATGCATTGGAATAGAATATGGCTGAAATGCACAATTTTATTGAAATTTTCGGCTAATATCGTTGTGAGCAACCTTTTCTGCGTAAATAAAGTTGGAAGGAAACTATTGGCTTGCTATAACCCTTGCATTTCAATAGTATCTGACCGAAAAGTGCAATTCTATTGACATTTTCGACTAATATCCTGCTGAGGATGCTATTCTGCTTGAATAAGTAGGAAATATCCTATAGGATTGCTATAGCCAATGCATTGCCATAGAAT
>NW_017082821.1:0-293 GCF_001483705.2 Eufriesea mexicana
GTCCGGATAGGACAGTATTACTTCGACTTTTGAGCTATACACTGTAATTCGGTGGATTTCTGCTATTTTCACTGCTCTACTATGTTCTGCTCGATTCTGGGGAGACTAGCAATAGCGTTCCTGTCACGATAGGTTGGGTTAGGCTACGTTTGGATGGGACAGGTTAGGTTACGCTTGGATAGGGTTGTTTTGACTTTTGTGTTATAGCTGCTCTAGTGTATTCAGCTTGTCTCTTGGCAGGCCAGCAATATTGGTTTCGGCACGTTAGGTTATGCTACGTTACGTTTGTCTGT
>NW_017082822.1:0-293 GCF_001483705.2 Eufriesea mexicana
ACTCTGTTTGGCATTCGAGAGGCGAGCAATAGTTGCCGCGGCACGTTAGGTTGCGGTAGGTTACGTTAGGTTAGGTTAGGTTTGTTTGGGTTTGGTTAGGATATCTATGACTTTCGTGCTATTCACTGCCATTCTATGCACCTCAGCTCGCTGCTCACCTCTAGTATGCCCTGCTTGAAAACGGGGAGGCCAGCAATAGCTACCTCGGCACGTTTGGTAGAGATAGGATGCGTTTGGTTGAGATAGGATGCGTTTGGCTAGGTTACGTTAGCTTTGGTTAGATTCTGATGGTT
>NW_017082823.1:0-293 GCF_001483705.2 Eufriesea mexicana
TTCTTATATTAGAATGTTCATTAAGAGAACGCGCCTTTAATCCTTCCGTATACGGAGCCATATATTTCTTGATTGTTAACCATAATTTTTCATAACGTTCTATTTTATTATATATTATTAGTGTCTACGTACATATCGTGTTAGTAATAATTGCCCTAGCTGCACGATTATTGTCATCCCGTTCGTCTAAACTTTTAATTCCTCTTCATAACTTATTTCTCCCTCGACTACTTTTGTGAATGTCCTCGCCCCAATACCTTTCTTCCATAATCGTTTTTGTCGTAGAATTCCTT
>NW_017082824.1:0-293 GCF_001483705.2 Eufriesea mexicana
TGGTGTGGGCTCGTTACGATGGGTCATGTTACGTTCGATTAGGCTGGGTCATGCTGAGTTTGGTCAGGTCAGCTTTAACTTTTGCGCTGTACACTGCTTTTCTGTGGATTTCTGCGCTCTACTCTGCTCTGGTATGCCCTGCTCGGCACCGGGGTGGGCAACAATAGCGGTCTCAGCATATTAAGTTGAGACAGGCTATGTTGCATATGATATGTTGGTTTGGGTTAGGTTTGGGTAGCTTACACTTTTCCGATATATGCTGTGATTCTGTGGATTTCTGCGTCCAACACTCC
>NW_017082825.1:0-293 GCF_001483705.2 Eufriesea mexicana
AACCACTCCTCCTTATTAATGCAAAAAAGATAGCTCACCACGTTAAGATTCGAAACTGTCAATGAAATTGAACTATCCAGCCAGATTCTATAGCATTGCAAAGGCCGTAGCACGCCAAATGTATCTTTCCCATTTATTTATGTAAGAAAGTTAGCTCACAAGGATATTTATCGAAAATGTCAATAAAATTGAATTTTCCAACCACATTCAATATCATTGCAATTTCTATTGCACGCCAATAGAATCTACCCCGCTTATTTAGACAAGAAAGGTAGCTCACCACGATACTAGTC
>NW_017082826.1:0-293 GCF_001483705.2 Eufriesea mexicana
GAGGGGAAAGATACTCTTGGCGTGCTATAGCCCTTGCAATGCAATAGACTCTGGCAGGAAAATACAATATTACTGACCTTTTAGACTAATATCGCGGTGAGCCGCCTATCTTGCATAAATAAGGAGGGATAATTCTATTGGCGTGCTATAGTCATTGCAGTGATACTGAATGTGTTTGGAAAATAGAAATTTATTGACATTTTCGACTAATATTATGGTGAGCTATGTTTCTTGCATAAACGAGGAAGAAAGATTTTACTTGCGAGCTATAGCCATTCCAATGCTTTAGGGTG
>NW_017082827.1:0-293 GCF_001483705.2 Eufriesea mexicana
GGACAATCAATGCATAGCATGGCTGTGGCTAGAGACATTCACAATTGACAGTGCGGTAAGTATTTCATACACCAAGATACAACTGTTGCCGTTGGATTAATCTGATCGATGATGATTTACATATTACAGAAACTATAGAATGACAAAAGGCAGCTCCACATTTCCTGATGGTATTAATAATTGATAACACAGCACTGAGTGAAGCCGCCATCACATTGCTGAAGCCGTTGAAAGAAATTGTTCATTGATGATTTGTGTTCCACAGTCATTCTATAATGATCGATGCATATTAC
>NW_017082828.1:0-293 GCF_001483705.2 Eufriesea mexicana
TCCGTCTGATTAATTTGTTCACTGATGTTTTATATTGTGCAGCATTTCTAGAACGGAAAAGGACAGATCCATTGCCCCACTAGTTATACACCTCTGATAACACAGTACTGCGGACAGCCAACATCAGTGTACTGTAGCCGTTGGATTACTTTTTTCAGAGCAATTCTTGAAGAACCTATGTATAGAACTGTTATGTCTAGTGATAATTGCAATTGACAAAAGAGTATTTTGAACATCTACGGACAGAGCCGTTCTGCAGTTAAATTAATCTGCTCACTGATGATTCGCCTTCT
>NW_017082829.1:0-293 GCF_001483705.2 Eufriesea mexicana
GAAATAACACAAGGAAATGTAACCTAAACCGACATAACGAGACTGGATCGTCTACTGCAGACTTCCACATAGCCAACCAGAATATACTAGACCGCAGTAGAGCGGAGAAATCCGCCGCATTGCAGTGTAAATCACAAGAGTCGAAGATATCATAACCCAACCAAACATAACCTAACCTAGCCGAACGAAGCATGCCACAACCCAACGTGCCGACGCCACCATTGCTGGCGTCCTCGGTACCAAGCGGAGCAAATTACATCACGGTAGAGCGCAGAAATCAACCGAAAAGCAGT
>NW_017082830.1:0-293 GCF_001483705.2 Eufriesea mexicana
GGGCTGTGCTGTGCTCTAGTATACTCTGCTTGGGTCTGCGGAGGACAGCATCAGTGGTCTCGGTACGTCAGGATGTGGTATGCTACTTTTGGTGAGGTTAGGATGGGACAGCCTAAACTTTTATGCTATAAACAGCTATCCGCGGATTTCAGAGGTCTACTGTTCTCTAGTATATTCTGCTCGGCTCTGTGGGGTCCTGCACTAGTGGTATCGGCACTTCAGCTCGGGGATGTCTACGACTGCTTATGTTGCGTTTGGTGAAGTTATGATAGAATGTATTAAACTTTTGTGCC
>NW_017082831.1:0-293 GCF_001483705.2 Eufriesea mexicana
CAATAAATTTGAATTTTCCATACACACTCTATATCAACGCAATGGCTATAGCACGCCAATAGACTGTTTCCTCCTTATTTATGCAAGAAAGATAGCTCACCACAATATTATTCGGAAATGTCAATTAAATTGAATTTCCCATCTTGATGCTCTAGCAATGCAATGGCTATGGCGCGCCAGTGGAATCTACCCTCCTTATTTATGCAATAAAGTTAGCTCACCACGATATGAGTCGGAAATGTCAATAAAATTGAATTTTCCAGGAAGATTCTATAGCTTTGCAACGCCTACAG
>NW_017082832.1:0-293 GCF_001483705.2 Eufriesea mexicana
ACCGAACAACTGTGTACACCACGTAAGTCGAAGCAATCCATACCTAACCCAGACTAACCCAGCCTATCGTAACGTAGCCTAACTATATCTCTCGTACCAAGCCCACTATTACCGGCCTGCACATAGACGAGCTGAGTGCAGCAGAGCAACGTAGAGCGTAGAAATCCACCGAGTAGCAGTGTGTAGCGCAAAAGGCAAAGCTATCATATTCTAACGTGACCAAACGTAACATAACGAAACAGAGCCTAACTCAGTGTAACGTGCCGGGACTTCTATTGCTGGCCTACCAGCGC
>NW_017082833.1:0-293 GCF_001483705.2 Eufriesea mexicana
ATGGCCTCCACACAGCGAAGCAGAGCATATTACTGCACAGTAGATTGCAGAAATTCACCGAATCGCAGTGTATAGCACAAAAGTCAAATCCATCACCACCAAGCATAACCTAACCAAGCATAACCAAACCTAACCAATGCAAACGGAACGTAGCTCTACCAAACGTGCCACGAACACTATTGCTGACCTCCCCAGAGTCAAGCAGGACATACTAGAGCGCAGTAGAGCGTAGGAGTCCTCAGAATATAGGTGTTTCGCACAAAAGGTAAAACTACCCTTTCCTAACCTAATGA
>NW_017082834.1:0-293 GCF_001483705.2 Eufriesea mexicana
GCTTCCACAGAGACAAGCGGAAAGTACTTGAGTACAGTGGATCACCGAAATCCACCGTACATGAGTGTATAGCACGACATTCGAAGTTATCCTAGACAAACTTAACCAAACATAACAGAACTCAGCCTAACGTGTCACGAACACTATTGCTCGCCTCCCCAGAGAGGAGCAGAAAATATTGTCGCTATGTAGAGCGCGCAAATACACTGAACAACTGTGTATAGCACAAAGGTCGGAGCAATCCTAACCAAACATTCCTTACCTACCTAACGAAACGAAACGTAGCAAAACCT
>NW_017082835.1:0-293 GCF_001483705.2 Eufriesea mexicana
AAGCTATCCTCTCCTACCATAACCAAGCTTAACATAAACAAACGTAGCTTAATTGAAACTGACTTGCCGAGACCACCGTTACTGGCCTCCACAGGGCCGAGAGGAATACCATACAGCACAGTAGATCGCAGAGACCCACCAAAAAACAGTGTATAGGAGAAAAGTTGAATATATACTTTCCAAACCTAACCAAACTTAGCACAACCAAACGCAACCAAGCTCTACCTGATCGCCCTACAACACTACTGCTGACCTCATCACAGCCAAGCAGAGTAAACTACACCGCAGTGGAG
>NW_017082836.1:0-293 GCF_001483705.2 Eufriesea mexicana
ATTGATGCTTCTGGCGAGTTGTAGCCATTGCAGTGCTATAGAATCAGAATGGAATGTTGAATTCTATTAACATTTCCGACTAATATTGCGGTGAACAAACTTCCTCGCATAAGCAAGGCGGATAAATTTTTTTGGCGTGATATAGACATCGCATTGCTGTAGAATCTGACTGGAAATATCCATTTTGTTGATATTTTCGACCAATATCGTGGTGAACGTGCGTCCTCGCGTAAATAAGTAGGATAAATTCTATTGGCGTGCTATAGCCATTTTAATTCAATAGAATCTGACTG
>NW_017082837.1:0-293 GCF_001483705.2 Eufriesea mexicana
TATCTCAACATAAGCTGACGGCACCAATGTTACTGGCGACCTCCGCGCAGAGCAGAACAAACTCGAGCGCAGTAGGGCGCAGATAACCACCGCAATGCAGTGTACAGCTCTAAAGTCGAAATAAAGCCATAATATTCTATCCAACCGTAAGGTGACTTAACCTAACGTGCCGAGACTACAATTGCTGGCTCCCAAGAGCCAAGCAGGAACGTGTAAAACACAGAAGAAAACAAAGACCCACCGAATTGTAGACTATGTCACGGAAGCGGAACCTATGCTGTCCTTAACCAAGC
>NW_017082838.1:0-293 GCF_001483705.2 Eufriesea mexicana
ATCGTAACACAAACATACGTAATATAATTAAACCTAACGTGGCGAGACCACTTCTGCTTGCACTCGCAGAGCCAAGCAGAATATACTAGAGAAGTGTAGGGCGCAGAAAAGCGCCGCATTGCAGTGTATGGCACAACAGTCAAAGCTATCCAAACCAAACCTGAAATAACCTAGGGTAACAAACGTAACATAACTCAACCCGACGTGCCGAGACAACTGTTGGTGGTGAACACAGGGCAAAGCTTAATATGGTAGAGAACAGTAGGGTGCAGAAATCCGCCGAGTATCAGTGT
>NW_017082839.1:0-293 GCF_001483705.2 Eufriesea mexicana
GACCATATATGACCTTGCCTGGCCTGGCCTGGCCTGACCTGGCCTCTCCAGACGTGACCTGACATGACCTGACCTGACCTGGCCTGACCTGACCTGACCCAGTTTGACCTGACCTGACCTGACCGGACTGATCTGACCTGATCTGACCTAACCTAACCTAACCTGACCTTGCCTACCCTTACCATACTTGACCAGACCTGACATGACCAGATCTGACCTGATCTGACCTGACCTTACCTGACCTGACCTGGCCTGACCAGCCCCGACCTTGCCTGGCCTCACCTGACATGATC
>NW_017082840.1:0-293 GCF_001483705.2 Eufriesea mexicana
CATCCATCCACCCATCCATACATATATACATCCAAACATCCGTACATACATGCATTCGTACATACACTGATACGCACATCCATACATACCTCCATCCATACATTTACACATACATCCATGCTCGCATCCACGCAAACATCCATACATATATACATTCATACATCCATACATACGTACATCCGTCCATCCATAACTCAATCCATCCTTACACCCATCCATCCATAGAGCCATCCATCCATACATCCGTATATTCACACATCCATACATCCATAAAGCCATCCACCCATACATCC
>NW_017082841.1:0-293 GCF_001483705.2 Eufriesea mexicana
AGAAAAGTTTGCTCACCACGATATTAGTCGAAAATGTCAATAGAATTGAACTTTTCAGTCAGACTCTATTGTAATGCATTCGCTATAGCAAGCCGATAGAATCTTTCCTCCGTATTTATGCAGAAAAGTCTTTCCTCCAATATATTATACGAAAATGTCAATAAAGTTGAACTTTCCAGGCGGGTTATATAGCAATGCAACGGCTATAGCAAACCAATAGAATTTTTTCGCCTTATTTATGCTGAAAGATTTGCTCTCCACCATATTAGACGATAATGAGCTTTCCGGTCAGA
>NW_017082842.1:0-293 GCF_001483705.2 Eufriesea mexicana
CCTAACCAAAGCTAGCGTAACCTATGCAAACGTAGCCTACCTCAACGTAACGTGCCATGGCCAATATTGGTGGCACTCCCAGGGCTAAGCATAATATCGTAGAGCTCTGTACAGCGCAGAAATACTGCGAATTGCAGTGTACAGCATGATAGCCTATGTTAACGTGACCAAGCTTAACCTAACTTGATAAAACGAAACGTACCGTAACTGAACCTAAAATAACGAGAACAATATTGCGATTCTCAACAAAAGCAAGCTGAAAGTACTAGAGCACAGTAGTGCGCAGAACCCCA
>NW_017082843.1:0-292 GCF_001483705.2 Eufriesea mexicana
ATATTAGTCGAAAATGTCAATGAAATTGAATTTCCCAGCCAGATTCTGCAGCATTACAATGGGCATAGCACTCCGAACGTTTCTTTCTTCCTTACCCATGCAAGGCAGTTAGCTCATCGCGAAATTAGTCGAAAATGTCAATAAAATTGAAATTTCCTGGAAGATTCTATAGCATCGCATAGCCTATAGCACGACAATAGCATCTTTCCTCGTTATTTATGCGAGAAATGTAACTCACCACGATATTAGCCGAAAATGTCAATAAAATTATATTTTCCATCCAGATTCTACG
>NW_017082844.1:0-293 GCF_001483705.2 Eufriesea mexicana
GTATGCATACGTGTATGGAATGGCATATGTATGAATGATTGTATGGATGTATGTATGGACGTAGGTATGGATGCGCGTATTTATGAATGTATGGATGTATGTATGTAGGTATGTTTGGATGTATATATGGATATATGACTGTGTTTATGGACGGTTGTAAGGATTGGTGGTTGTATGGATGAACGTATGTATGTGTGTAAGTGTATATGTATGGTTGTATCCATGGATGTATGTATGGATGAATGGATGGACACATGGATGGATGGATGTACGCATGGATGGATGTATGGATA
>NW_017082845.1:0-293 GCF_001483705.2 Eufriesea mexicana
TCCTTTATTCGTGGCATCAACGAAGTTATGGACGCCGCTACGTTGCAGGTAGGCGAAGGACGGTGCCCATTGTCTGCCGCGGAGCCGCCCGCCTACCCCAGCGAAGGATACCTGTGACGAGGGTCGCACCACAATGCGAGCGGCGGAGCAGGGGCTCGCAACCCGTACAGTGCCAATCATCCCGGGGAAGACGGACAATTTACCGAGGAGTGAAGGTACGGTTATAGTGGTGTCGACGCGGCTCCAGTGGAGCTGCCTTCGACGAAGGATAGGGCATTTAGCCCTACTGCTTC
>NW_017082846.1:0-292 GCF_001483705.2 Eufriesea mexicana
TCGAAAATGTCAATGAAATTGAATTTTCCATCCAGGTTCTATAGGATTGCAACGGCAATAGCATGCCAATAGAATCTCTGCTCCTTATTTATGCAAGAAAGGTAACTCACCACGATGTTAGTCGAAAATGTCAATAAAATTGAATTTTCCGGCCCGATTTCTCAGCATTGGAATGGATATAGCACGCCAAAAGTGTCTTTCCTCCATACTTATGCAAGGAAGATAGCTTACCACGATATTAGTCGAAAATATCAATATAATTGAGCTTTCCAGCCCGATTCTGCAGCACTGC
>NW_017082847.1:0-293 GCF_001483705.2 Eufriesea mexicana
TAAGTTTGATTAGGATAGCTATAACTTTTGTGCTGTACACTGCTATTCCCTGGATCTCTGTGCTCTACTGTGCTGTAGTATGTCCTGCTGGCACTGAGGAGTGCAGCAATAGCGATGTCGGCACGTTAGATTGAGATAGGCTATGCTTTTCTATGTTCCGTTCGCTTGGGTTAGGCCTCGGTAGCTTTGAATTTCCCGATATACTCTGCGATTATACGGGTTTCTGCATTCTACTCTCCACTTGTGTGCTCTGCTTGGCTTTCTGACGGCCAGCAATAGTGGTCGTGTTGCGT
>NW_017082848.1:0-293 GCF_001483705.2 Eufriesea mexicana
CGGCCTTTGAGACATTAACATTTGACAAAACAGTATTGAGTGCAGCCATCATCACGGTAATGTGTCTGTTGGAATGTTTTGCCCACGGATGAGGTGAAATCCAATGAAATTCTGGAATAATCAATTTATAGCGCGGCTATGGCAAGAGATATTTCGAACTGACAACACGCTACGTAGGACATCCACCAGCAGCGCACAGCAGGCCCTGTATTAATCTGTTCAATGATGATACAGGTTCTATAACATTTCAGTAACGGCAAAATACTGGTCCACTCTCGATCGGGACATTAACA
>NW_017082849.1:0-293 GCF_001483705.2 Eufriesea mexicana
CGTGCTATAGCCGTCGCAATGCACTAGAATCTAGCTGGAAAGTTCAATTTTATTGACATTTTCAACTAGTAACGTGGTGAGATAAATTTATTGCATATATAAGGAGGAAAGATACATTTGGCGTGCTCTAGCCGTCGCAATGCTATAGAATCTGTCTGGAAAGCTCAATTATGTTGACATTTTCGACTAATATCTTGGCGAGCTAACTTCGTTGCATGAGCAAGGAGGAAAGGTCCTTTTGGAGTGCTATAGCCATTGGAATGCTGTAGAATCTGACTGGAAAATTCAATTTT
>NW_017082850.1:0-293 GCF_001483705.2 Eufriesea mexicana
TATGATTAGAGTTTTATTATTATCTTAATTATAGATTTATTTGGAATATTTATTAATTTATTGATAATTAATTTGTTAGACCATAGTACCATTTGATAACTGAACCGTTCACTGCACAAATCGATTAACTCCACTTTTTGAAAAATCGTGAATATAAAAGGTTGTGACTATAACAAGTGCTTCGACACTTAAATTTAAAATTTTTCAAAAAGTGGAGTTAATCGATTTGTACTATCGATAACTATTCGGAAGAAATTTCTAGTTAAGAATAAGGAAGCTGTTAAGAAAGAAAT
>NW_017082851.1:0-293 GCF_001483705.2 Eufriesea mexicana
GACAATTCTGCTAATCGATAACTCTTAATTTCATTTTAATTAATAATGTAGAGACTATGGTAGATGGTAAATACGGACTATTATTGAATAATAATAATGAATTAATTAACAATGTGTGGTGACGATTAAGCTTTCGAATCTATATCTACAACTCAACTCAACAACACAATGACAACTCAACCTGTTACAACTAATGGCTCACAACTAAAACACAACTAACAACTTCTCTAAAGAACTGTCTCTCAAGAACTCTCTTCCAATCACTTTTCCCAAGAACTGTCCACTAACCACTT
>NW_017082852.1:0-293 GCF_001483705.2 Eufriesea mexicana
TAGCCAAACGCAAACTAACACAATCTCTCGTGCCGCGTCCACATCGCTGGCCTTCCCAGAGCATAGCAAAACATAGTAGAGGAGAGTGGTACAAGAAACCCATAGAATCGCAGTGTATAGCTGAAAAGCCGAAGATATCCAAACCTAAGCGATACTAACATAATCTAACCAAACGTAGCCTAAATCAACGTAATGTTCCGCGACCACTATTGCGGGCCCCGCCAGGCACAAGCAGAATATGGTGGAGCAATTCATAGCGCAGGAATCCGACGAATAACAGTGTACATTGTGAA
>NW_017082853.1:0-293 GCF_001483705.2 Eufriesea mexicana
TGCCATCAAAGCCTAAGCTGTTCTATCCTAACCTAACCAAACGTAGCATAAGCAAACGTAACTAAACTCAACCTAACGTGCCGAGAACACAACTGCTGGCCTCACCAGCGCCAAGCAAAACGTAGTAGAGCACAGTAAATCACAGAAATACTCCGAGTAGCAGTGTATAGCACGAAAGCCTAATCTATCCTTACCAAATGTGTGCCTTACATGACCTAACCCACCTTAACATAACTCAACCCAACTTGACACGGCCACCATTGCTCGCCATCCCAGAGTCGAGCTGAGCACGG
>NW_017082854.1:0-293 GCF_001483705.2 Eufriesea mexicana
CTAGCGAGAGTCGAACAGAGCATGGCAGAGCAATATAAAGCGCAGAAATCCACCGGATCGCATAGTATAGCACAAAAATCAAGGATATCCTCCCTTAACCAAGCCAAGCGTAATATAACCATACGCAACGTCCCTAAGTTTAACGTGCCGAGACCACTACAGCTGGCTTCCACGTAGTCAAGCAAAATATACTAGAGCTCAGTAAAGCGCAGAATTCTTCCGAATAGCTCTGCATAGCACAAAGGGTAAAGCTATCCTATCCTAACCAAGCTATAAGGAACATAACCAAACGT
>NW_017082855.1:0-293 GCF_001483705.2 Eufriesea mexicana
TTACTTTGAGTTACCTTACGTTTGGTGAGGTTAGGAGAGGATGTCTATAACTTTTGTGCTAGACACTGCTACACGGTGGACTCCTGCGTTCCACAGTGATCTGATATGTACAGCTTGGCTCAGGTAAATACCGCAATAGTGGTCTGGGCATCCTATGCTGAAATAGGCTACGTTCGGGTTGTTTCGGTTAGGCCAGGTTAGGTTTGTATATCTATTCTCTTGTGCTTTGCTTGCAACGCCGCCGATTCCTGTGATATACAGTGCCCTAACACATTCTGCTTGGCACTGGGGAG
>NW_017082856.1:0-293 GCF_001483705.2 Eufriesea mexicana
TTCTATAGCATTGCAATGGCTATTGCACGCAAATAGAATCCATCCTCCTTATTTATGCAAGAATGTAAGCTCAGCACGATATTAATCGAAAATGTTAATAAAATTGAATTATCCAGACAGGTTCTATAGCACCGCAACGGCTATAGCACGCCAATAGAATCCTTCCCCCTTATTTATGCAAGAAAGTAAGCTCACCACGATAATAGCCGAAAATGTCAATAAAATTGAACTTTCCAGCCAGATTCTATAACACTGCAGTGACTATAGCGTTCCAATAGAATCTTTCCACCTTA
>NW_017082857.1:0-293 GCF_001483705.2 Eufriesea mexicana
CAGGTCAGGCAAGGTCAGGTCAAGTTTGGGCAGGTCTTGTCAGGTCAGGTCAAGTCAGATCAGTCCGGTCATGTCAGGTCAGGTCAGGTCAGGTACGGTAAGGTCAGGCCAGGGCAGAACATGTCTGGTCAGGTCAGGTCAGTTCAGGTCAGGTCACTTCAGGTCAGATCATGTCAAGTCAGGTCAAGTCAGGTCCGGTCACGCCAGGCAAGGAAGGTTCTGGTCAGGTGAGGTCAGGTCAGGTCAGCTCAGGTCATGTCAGGTCAGGTCAGTGAGATTATGCCAGTTCAGGT
>NW_017082858.1:0-293 GCF_001483705.2 Eufriesea mexicana
TATACACTGCTACTTGATGGCTCTCTGCACTCTACTGTGCTCTAGTACATACTGCTCGGCTCTGCCGCGCCCAGCGATATTGTTCTCGGCATGTTAGGTTAGGTTAGATAGCGTTTGGTTATATTACATTTGTATGTGTCATGCTATGGTAGCATTGACTTTTGTGCTTTACACTGTTATTCGGTGGATTTCTGCGCTCTATATTGCTCTGCAATACTACGCTCGACTGTAGCGTGCGAGCAATAGAGGTCGTGGCACGTTGGGTTGTGTTACGTTACGTTTGGTTAGGTTAA
>NW_017082859.1:0-293 GCF_001483705.2 Eufriesea mexicana
CAACTAAATATTAATATTTAATTTCAAGTAATTTTTAAACGTTTTTACTCGAGTGTGCCAATAATTTTGTCTACCCATAAAATGTTCGATAAATACATTTTTTTATTGTTTCGTGAATTAATGTATTTATATTATTGCTTCAACTATATAATAAAACTAAAATAAGGTAATAAATGAATATGTCAAAAAGTCTTTCCTTCAAATGCATTTGTTTAGTAGTTATCAGCACTTGTACCACGACGACCATGCTGTGCCAATACTTTTGTCCGTCACTGTATACGGAGGAGCATAAA
>NW_017082860.1:0-293 GCF_001483705.2 Eufriesea mexicana
GTGTATAGCACGAACGTCAATGACATCCTGACCGAGCTTTTCCTAACATAACCTAACCAAAGGATGCATAATGCAACGCAACGTGCCGCAACGGCTGCTGCTGGCCTACCCACAGCTAAGCAGAATATAGTAGAGCAGATTACATAGCAGGAATCCACCGGATAATTGTTTATGGCAAGAAAGTCAAAGATATCAAGACCTAACCAAAACAATCGTAGCCTAACCAAACGTAGCGCAACTCAAGCTTACGTGCCGAGACAACTACTTCTTGCCTCACAAGAGTCGAGCAAAGA
>NW_017082861.1:0-293 GCF_001483705.2 Eufriesea mexicana
GGATAGGATATCCTTGACCATTGTGCTTTACGTAGCAATGCGGCGGTTTTCTGCGCTCTACTGAGTTCTAGTATATTCTGATTGACTCTGGGGTTGTATGCAATATTGGTATAGGCACATCACGTTGAGTTATGCTACGTCCGGTTATGTTACATTTCCTTGCGTTACGTTCGGATAGGTTAGGCCATGGTAACTTTGACTTTCGCGCTGCAGGCTGCTTTTCGGTGGAATTCTGCTCACTACTACGATCTAATATGCCCTGCTTCGATCTGGCGAGGCCAGAAATGTTGGCT
>NW_017082862.1:0-293 GCF_001483705.2 Eufriesea mexicana
GCACGCCAATTGAATCCTTCCTCCTTATTTATAAAACAAAGGTAGTTCACCATTATATTAGTCTAAAATGTCAAGAAATTCGTATTTTCCAACCACATTCAGTAACAATGCAATGCCTACAGCACGCCAATAGAATCTTTCCCCCTTACCTATGCAAGGGAGATAGGTCACCACGATATTAGTCGAGAATTTCAATGAAATTTTATTTTCCAGGAAGATTCTATAGCTTTGCAATGCCCATTGCACGCCAGTAGATTCTTTCCTCCTTATATATGCAAGAAAGTTAGCTCACC
>NW_017082863.1:0-293 GCF_001483705.2 Eufriesea mexicana
AATACACTTCCGGTCAGTAACTGGAGGCATCGAAAAACCAGTTTATAAGCTTCTAGCAAGTGCTCTATGTATAAATACTTCGACAAAAAGCATCGTAAGCGAGCGAGTATCTTCCTTTTTGATCAAAAAGAAGAAAAATTATATATACAATGAAAAATAGAGAGAAATAAAAATATAGACTTGAGGGCATTGCGTGAGCCAGTACCGAATGGTTACTACGATATTAACGAATCGAATGGCCCCGCAATGGTAGCCAGAAGGATGGTCGATTCGGATGAGAAAGCAATCGAACT
>NW_017082864.1:0-293 GCF_001483705.2 Eufriesea mexicana
GTGACCACGAATACTAAAAAATATCATTACGGTACATACTACATCCACCAACCGAGCACTGTATCCGCAGTATTATTATATTCTACGGCAACAGTGGAATAGTCATCGCGTGGCCGTTAGATACGGCCACAAACAATTACAATTACAATTCACAGTACGGTTCTTGGTATGACCACCAACACAGCACAATAGGCGTTGGAATAATGAATTCACTGATGCCTCAAACTCTGCAACAACTCTGGAGCTTTCAAAGAATAGGTCATATATCGGTCGTGACATTGGCAATTGAAATT
>NW_017082865.1:0-293 GCF_001483705.2 Eufriesea mexicana
GTGAACCGTTTACAGTGCTCTGTCGACGCCTATAATCAACACAATACTATCATTTGCCAATGTTTGCAGCGAAAATTCCACTGTCCAATGATAATTCTGCAATTGCTGAGGAATGAGGGCGTTGAGCAATGTCATTAACTAAAGGGTTATAATATTGCGTAGTTGACCACACTCAGTACTTCATTGCCTTTCATAATATCACTACCGACATACGATATAAACATTGGATATTTTAGAATTGCTAAAGGGCTTACATAGTCAGTGAACAGATTAATACAACGGCTAATGCTCTG
>NW_017082866.1:0-293 GCF_001483705.2 Eufriesea mexicana
TATTCTAATGTAAATTAAATATAAAAATAAAATATGTTAATATAACAAAAGACGTATAAGCTTCTTATAATATATTTCCAAAAATGTAATTTTATAATATTTCTCTGCTCTAATCCAGGGTTTCTAAGGTAACAAATATATTCTTATTCAATTCCATTGGAACATTTCAAAAATTATTAAATACATTGCCAGGGTTGGAAATTAAAATATAGTCACGTATAGGTATAAAAATATTGATATTAAAATAATATAATATAGTAAAATATATAAATATTAAAGTTAAATAAATATAG
>NW_017082867.1:0-293 GCF_001483705.2 Eufriesea mexicana
ACTTATGCAAGGATGTTATGTCACCACGATATTAGTCGAAAATGTCATTAAAAATGAACCGTCCATCCAGATTCTATAGCATTGCGACGGCTATTTCACGCCAATTGAATATTTAATCCTTATTTATAAAACATAGTTGGCTCACTACGATATTAGTCCAAAATGTCAATAAAATATTATTTTCCAGGAGGATTCTATAGCATACAATGCCTATAGCACGCCAATAGAACCTTTCCTCCTTATTTATGCAAGAAAGTCAACTCACAGTGATATTAGCCGAAAATGTCAATAAA
>NW_017082868.1:0-293 GCF_001483705.2 Eufriesea mexicana
CATTGCTATAATGTTTTCCGCTTGGCTCTGGGAAGGCCAGCAATAGTTTCCTCGGCACGTTATGTTGTGTCAGGTTACGCTCAGTTAGGTTGGTTTATGCAATGCTTGAATAGAATAGCTTTAACTTTTGTCCTGCACACTGCTGTTCGGTGCATTCCTACCCCCCCCCGTGCTTTAGTATGTGATGCGTGGCTCTGCGGAGGGCAGCCTTATCGGTATCGGAGCTTTAGGTCGAATTATGCTATGTTTACCCATGTCCTGTAGGTTTGCGTTAGGCTCAGGTAGCTTTGTCT
>NW_017082869.1:0-293 GCF_001483705.2 Eufriesea mexicana
AGCCCAACCGATCATAACCGATCGTAACATGACCAAACGTAACGTGCCGACGCCACTACTGGTAGCGTTCCCAGATGCAAGCTGCAAATATTAGAGCACTGCAGGGAACAGACATCGACCTTATAGAAGGCAATAGCACTAAAGTGAAGGCACACATCTCCTAACCTAACCAATCGTCACGTAAACGAACGTAACATAGCTCATCAAACGTGCCGCGACCACCATTGCTGGCCTCCCCAGGGCCAAGCAGAACACATTAGCGAACAGTAGAAGGCAGAAATCCATAGAATAGC
>NW_017082870.1:0-293 GCF_001483705.2 Eufriesea mexicana
GATTTGCTGCTACAAAGCTGACAAGATTTTTTGGAACGGTAAATAAAAATTCGTACAATAATTAATACGTAGAATTATTTTAATTCAATAACTCGCAGGCTATTACGTTATTTTGAATTTAATGTATCAATTAACGCATTGCAGGCGGGGGACTGTGATCATAGTCTGAAAAAGAACAAACGTTGAAAGCGGGAGACTGTTGTCTCAGTTGCAATGAACTGCATTCTGGAACTTTGAAGGAACTTGCATTTTACTTTATCCTATTTTTTAATTTTATCGGTTTTTATTAATTA
>NW_017082871.1:0-293 GCF_001483705.2 Eufriesea mexicana
GTGAGTTAGCTTTCTTGCATAAATAAGGAGGAAAGATTCTATTGGCGTGCTATTGTCATTGCAGTGCTATAGAATCGGGATGGAAAATTCAATTTCATTGACATTTAGACTAATATCGTGGTAAACTAACTTTCTTGCATAAACAAGGAGGAAAGATTATATTGAAAAGCTATTACCACTGCAATGCTGTAGAATCTGATGGAATGTCCAATTTTATTGTCATTTTCGACTTATATCGTGGTGAGCTATCTTTCTTGCGTAAATAAGGCGGAAAGATTCTATTGGCGTGCTAT
>NW_017082872.1:0-293 GCF_001483705.2 Eufriesea mexicana
CTATAGCACGACATCAGAATCTTTCCTCCTTGCTTATGCAAGAAAGATTGCTCACCACCATATGAGTCGAAAATGTCAATCAAATTGAACTTTACAACCAGATTCTATAGCATTGCAATGGCAATAGCACGCCAGTAGAATCTTTCTTCCTTATTTATGCAAGAAAGTTAGCCCACCACGATATTAGTCGAAACTTTCAATCAAATCGAACTTTGCAGCCAGATTCCAATGCATTGCAGTCCCTATAGCACGCCAAGAGAATCTTTCCTCCTTATTTATGCAAGGAAGTTGGC
>NW_017082873.1:0-293 GCF_001483705.2 Eufriesea mexicana
AACCCAAACAAACGTAACATTGGCAAACATAGCCTAGCTATACCAAACGTGCCGAGACGGCTAATGCTGCTCCCCCCGCTCCCCACAAAAGAAAAGCAGGACATACTAGGGCACGCCAGAGCGCAGAAGTCTTACCGAATAGCAGTTCACAGCACAAAAGTCAAGGCTATCCTAACCAAACGTAGGATAACCCAACCAAACCGGTCGTATCCCGACCAAACGTAACGTGCCGATACCACTATCTCTGGCTTTCCCAGAGCCAGGCTGAGAATATTAGAGCACTGTTGTGCCCA
>NW_017082874.1:0-293 GCF_001483705.2 Eufriesea mexicana
AGCGCTCTAATGTTTTCAGCTTGGCTCTGCGGAGGCCAGGAATTGTGTTCTCGGCACGTTATGCTGAGTCAGGTTGGGTTCGGTTACGTGGGGTTAGGATAAGTTTGTTTAAGGTATATTCAACTTTGTCCTGTACACTGCAGTCCGGTCGATTATTGCGCTCTACTGTCTTTTTGTATGACCTGCTTGGATCTTGGGTGGGCAGAAATAGCGTTCTCGGCACGTTGGGTTTGGATACGCTACGTTTGGATATGTTATGCTATTTCGAGTTGGGTTTGGGTAGCTACGACTTT
>NW_017082875.1:0-293 GCF_001483705.2 Eufriesea mexicana
ATAAATCCATCCATCCATACATTCATACATCCACACACCCAAAAATCCATTCATCCATTCATCCATCCAGCTATACATACATCCATACGTACATCTACACATACATATATACACCCATCCATCCATACATCCATCCATCCATACATCCAAACATCAACACATCCATACATTCATACATCCATACATCCACACAGCCATACGTCCATAAACCCTTCCATTCGTACGTCTAGCATTCGATACATCCATCCATCCATACATCCATACTTACATACAACCATAGAACCATACATTCA
>NW_017082876.1:0-293 GCF_001483705.2 Eufriesea mexicana
GTTAGTTTGGGATTGGTTACGTTTGGTTGTGTTAGGTCTGGTTGGGGTAGGTCAGGATAGCTTCAACATATGTGCCCGACACTGATATCCAGTGGACTTCTGTGCTCTACCTTGCTCTATCATATTCTGCTTGTCAGTGGGGGGCGGGCAATAGTGGGCGCGGAGCGTTAGATTTAGTTACTCTTCCTTTGGTTAGGTTAAATAGGGCACAGTTTGGGTAGCGTTGCTTCGACTTTCGTGCTGTACACAGTTATTAGGTTGATTCCTGCACTCCACCGTGCTCTACTCTTATC
>NW_017082877.1:0-293 GCF_001483705.2 Eufriesea mexicana
TGGATCAAGGGGATCGGGGCTTCGATTTGACACCCCGGTTATCATTGCTACGTGCTCCTCCCTATCGCCGCTTTATCGGTAACCAGAGCTCGCCTAATCCCACGTATTCTTACACAAGCCTATCCACCACGAGGGAACTACCGATCTCACCTAGGGGTCCCGCGGCCGTCTCGGACAGTCCAATTAACGTCTGATCCACACTCTCGGCATAATTCCGACTTAATTGCTCACCAGGCGTTATCCAGGCTTCACGCAGCATGGTCCAATTAAAAGGATCGTTACCGGGTAGGGGG
>NW_017082878.1:0-293 GCF_001483705.2 Eufriesea mexicana
CGCTACGTTGTGTCACGTTACGTTCGGAAAGGTTGGATTTGGCTAAGTCTGGTTAGGATTGTACAACTTCTGCGCTGTATACTGCTATTCGGTGAACCTCTGTGCTCTACTGTGCTCTAGTATGTCCTGCTTGGCTTCGGGGGGAGGGGGCAGCAATAGTGGTCTCCTCAATTTAGATTGAGTTAGGCTATGTTTGGTTATGTACCATTCGCTTGGGTTAGGCTTGGGTAGTTCTGACTTCTCTGATATACACTGCGATTCTACGGATTTCTGCATTCTACTCTCCGCTAGTG
>NW_017082879.1:0-293 GCF_001483705.2 Eufriesea mexicana
GATGGAAGTTTGGATGGAAGGGCGTATGGATCGAAGGATGTATGGATGGGTGGATATTTTGATGGATGGATGTATTGAAGTATGGATATATATACGGATGTATGTATGGATGGATGGGTGTATGGATGGGCGGAAGTGTGGATGGATAAAGGTACGGATGGCCGAATGTACGGATTTATGGATGTATGGATGTGTGAATGTATGGATGTATGGTCGGACGGATGTACGGATGGATGGATTTATGGATGTATGGGTGTGTGGATGTATGGCTGTATGGATGGATCGATGTATGG
>NW_017082880.1:0-293 GCF_001483705.2 Eufriesea mexicana
GATTCTCTGGATTTCTGCGCTCTTCTCTCCTCTAATATGCTCTGCATGAGTCTGTGGAGGCCACCTGTACTGGTCACCGCACATTCTGCTTAGTTATGGTACGTTTGACAATATTACGTTTGGATAAATTAGGACAGGATAGCTTTGACTTTTGAGCTTTACACTGCTGTTCTGAAGATTCCTGCTCCCTATATTCGACTACTATACCCTGCTCTACTTCGGGGGCGGGGGGGCTAACAATAGGAGTCGTGGAACGTAAGGTTGAGTTAGGTTACATTAGGTTAGGTCATGTT
>NW_017082881.1:0-293 GCF_001483705.2 Eufriesea mexicana
TCTGCTAAATTCTGCTTGTCTCTGTCGTGGCCAGCAATAGTGGTCTCGTAATGCTAGGCAGAGATAGAATACGTTTGGTATGTCACGTTTGGCTAGGTTTGTTGAGACTGCTCTTACTCTTGTGTTATTCACTGCTGCTCGGTGGATTTCTGCACTCTAATTCGGCCTAACATGCTCTGGTTGTCTCAGAGAGGCCAGCAATATTGGTCTCGTCACGTTATGTTGAGTTGCGCTACGCTTGAATAGGTTAGGTGAGGCCAATTTCTGTCATGACAAGTTTAGCCATTGTGCTA
>NW_017082882.1:0-293 GCF_001483705.2 Eufriesea mexicana
AGATGATATTATCCTACAATTTGTGAATATTGCACAATCTCATTTCCATAATAAATATACCAATCGATAACTAGAAACATAAAAGAAAGTAGGTGATGTTTCCTTCAAACTGCAACACTTCACATGCATATTGGCCTGAAAATATAGAATAATTGACAATTAAATAATTAAAAAAAGAAAGAGAAATGCAATAACTCCCAAAGCGTTCTACTTACTTAATACTACCCAAAACTACTTAATTCTACCCACTTCATGCAACTTAATACTACTTAATACCACTTAATATTACTTAA
>NW_017082883.1:0-293 GCF_001483705.2 Eufriesea mexicana
TTACGGCTATGGAAATTTAAAGTACACAGTAACGTATTCGATGCATCCACCAATTGGGCACTGCAGCGGAGGAATGAATTAGCCGCTGATGATATAAATTCCTAAGCTAGCCTAGTGTAATCGATGTATGGGACGGTTATGATTAGTAATATTCCCAATTCACTGTACGTTTCATAGTACATCCACCAACAGGGCACTGTTGTCCTTGCATTGATAGGTTCAATGGTGACTTAGATACTTTTCCAATTCTAGAATGACAAAGGTCTGACCAATTACCGCTCGAGACATTAAAA
>NW_017082884.1:0-293 GCF_001483705.2 Eufriesea mexicana
CGTGGCACGTTAGGTTGAGTTATGTTACGATTGGTTAGGTTAGGTTTGGCTATTTTGGTTAGGTTGGCTACGACTTTGCGGATATAGACTGTTATTCGGTGGATTTCTGTGTTGGACTGTGCTCTACTGTATTCTGTTTGGCTCTGGGGAGGCCAGGGGCTGAGTTCGCGGCACGTTGCGTGGAGCTATGCTACGCTTCGGTGTGTTACGTTATGTCTGGTTGGGTTAGAACATCTTCGACTTTTGTGCTATTCACTGCAATGCGATGGATTTGGGCGCTGCAATGTGCTGTA
>NW_017082885.1:0-293 GCF_001483705.2 Eufriesea mexicana
CACTTTATTTACACTAGAACATCCTCGAATCGTTACATATTTCATGATTGATATAATACACTCGGGCACACAACTTTTCACTTGGTTTCCGTTGTACAAAAACACGACGTTTACTTCCAAGCATCTCAAACTTTGATTCGTAGGTCTACGATACATTTTTCACCTCAGGCTACGTGTATCCATTTGAGAGCATCTAGTAAATATTGCGAGGCAAGTTTTGCTCTCAGATAGGTGATGGGAGATTCGCCGAGAGTTTACTCTCGCGTATAGCTCTTAAAACTGTATCCATTTGA
>NW_017082886.1:0-293 GCF_001483705.2 Eufriesea mexicana
TTTCGATAAATCTATCCTACCATCTACATCCTTTGCTTCCAAAAACATTTAAAATAATTTCTTATTTTAAACAATTTCCGATTTAATGTATACTTTCAAATTACTTGAAAATTCTAACCAACTTAAAAATTTTTATATTTCAGATTCTGTAAAAACTATAAACGAAAAAATACTGTCGTGATATCAGGAAATCAAATCAATAATATAATTCCCCTTCTTTTATTCCCTTCTCAGAAAACGATATTATTTGTTTATTTATCTGATACTCTATATTGTGATATACCTAACCCCCT
>NW_017082887.1:0-293 GCF_001483705.2 Eufriesea mexicana
ATTTTCAGTTTTCCGTATTTCTAAAGCTTCAAAATTCTAAGCTCCCAATTTTTTATATTTCCATAGCTTCAAAGTTTGAAATTTTCAGCTCTCCATATTTCTAAAGCTTCAAAATTCCAAATTCCCAATTTTTCATATTTCCAAAGCTTCAAAGCTTCAAATTTTCAACATTCCGTATTTCTAAAGCTTCAAAATTCCAAATTCCCAATTTTGCATATTTCCAAAGCATAAAAATTCCAAATTCCCAATTTTTCATATTTCCAATGCATTAAAGTTCCAAATTCCCGACTTTC
>NW_017082888.1:0-293 GCF_001483705.2 Eufriesea mexicana
CGACTCTGGGAGGCCTGCAATAGCGTTTTTGGCACGAAAGGATGTGTCAGCTTACGTTTCTTCAGGTTTGGTTAGCTTAGGTTAGGGGAATATGCATTTGCCTTTTGTGCTGAGCACTGTCATTTTATTGACTCTGGCGATCTACTGCGCCCTGGTACGTTCTGCTTGGCACTGGGGAGGCCAGAAATAGTGGGCTCGGCTCGCTAGGTTATGTCAGGTTGCGTTTCGTCATACTACGTTTGGACAGGTTAGTATATGATAGCTGTGACTTTTGTGCCATAAGTGCTATTCTT
>NW_017082889.1:0-293 GCF_001483705.2 Eufriesea mexicana
AATTCAATTTTGTTGACATTTTAGACTAATATCGCGGTGTGCCACCTTTCGTGCATAAATAAGGAGAAATGATTCCACTGGCGTGCTATAGCCATTGCAGTGATACTGAATGTGGTTGGAAGATACAAATTTACTGACATTTTCGAGTAATATCATGGTGAGCTACCATACTTTCATAAATAAAGAGGAAGGATTCAATTGGCGTGCTATAGCCGTCGCTATGCTATAGTATATGGCTGGAAAATTCAATTTTATTGACATTTTCGTCTAATATCGTGGTGAACTATCTTCCT
>NW_017082890.1:0-293 GCF_001483705.2 Eufriesea mexicana
TATCGTGGTGAGTTAACTTTCTTGCATAAATAAGGAGGAAAGATACTATTGGCGTGATATAGGATTCGCAGTGCTACAGAATCTTGCTGGAAAGTTAAATTTTATTGACAGTTTCGACTATTATCTTGGTAAGCTTTCTTACTTGACTAAATTAGCGGGGTAGATTCTATTGGCGTGCTATAGACATTGCAATGATGCGGAATCTGGCTGGAAAATTCAATTTTATTGAAATTTTCGAATAATATTGTGGTGCGCTACCTTTCTTGCATAAATAAGGAGGAAGGATTCTTTTG
>NW_017082891.1:0-293 GCF_001483705.2 Eufriesea mexicana
TAGAGCACAGGAGATCGCAGGAATTCGCCGCACGGTATAGCAGAGCACATAAGTCGAAGATATAGTAACCTAAAATATCCAAACGAGGATTAGCACAACCTAACGGGTCGAGACCACCATTGTTGGCGTCAACAGCGCCAAGCAGAGCACAGTTGAGGAGGGTAGAGCCCAGAAGTCCATAAAGTCGCAGTGCGAAGTACAAGAGTCGAAGCTATCCGATCCTGGCAGAGCCGAACGAAACATAACCGAACGATGCTTAGCTCAACCTGACGTACCGAGACCACTATTGCTTG
>NW_017082892.1:0-293 GCF_001483705.2 Eufriesea mexicana
TCTGGAATCTGGCTGCAAAGTACAATTTTATTGACAGTTTCGACTAATATCGTGGTGAGCTATGTTTCATGCGTAAATAAGTCGGAAAGATACTATTGGCGTGCTATTGCCGTTGCAATGCCAAAGAATCTGGTTGTAAAAAGCATTTTTATTGACATTTTCGTCCAATATGGAGGTGAGCTGACTTTCTTCCATAAATCAGGTGGAAACATTCTGTTGGTATGCTATAGTCATTGCAATGCTATAGAATCTGGCTGGAAAGTTCAATTTCATTGACATTTTCGACTAATATC
>NW_017082893.1:0-293 GCF_001483705.2 Eufriesea mexicana
TTGTGATGTTGGTTGTACTCAGTATTGTTTTGTCACTTGTTAACATCTAGGGCGGTAATAATTGAACCCTTCGCTATTACAGGATTGCAGTAGGGTATATATAATCACTCAGCATAATATTCCAAAGGCTGCAGTGATCTATTGGTGATTGTATATATTAACGTATTGCATGTTGTATACATCGTCGGCCATTAGTGATGTATTCCTTCATTATTCTGGAATAGTCGTGAAAATTCAATCATCCGTTAACAAACAAATCCAACGGCTGCAGCACTGTATCGTCAATTGTAAAT
>NW_017082894.1:0-293 GCF_001483705.2 Eufriesea mexicana
TACAACCATTCAGACATCCATACATACATCCATGCATACATCCATGAATACGTATATGATTACGTCCATACATTCATCCACACAAGCACCCATACATACATCGACTCTTCCGTCCATTCACCGATCCATTCATCCACCCACACATCCGTACATACATGCCTCCGTACATCCATACATACGTGCATCCATACATCCATGCATACATACATACATCCATCCATCCATGCATCCATAGATCCATCCACGAATACATCCATCCATACATACATCCACACACATATACATCCATACAT
>NW_017082895.1:0-293 GCF_001483705.2 Eufriesea mexicana
GCTCAACCTAACGTGCCAAGGCCACTACTGATTGGCACCCCAGGTCCAAGTAGAATATACTAGTGAAAAGCAGAGCGCCGATATCCACCGCATGGTAGCGATCCGCACAAAAGTCGAAGGTATCCTGACCGAAACTTCCCAACATAACCCAACGAAACGTAACCTAACTCAACATGACATGCGGAGACAACTATAACTACCCACCGCAGAGACGACCAGAGCATATAAGGGCACATTGGAGAGCAGAAATCCAACGAAAAGCAGTCTATGGCAGAAAAGTAAAAGTAGCCTCT
>NW_017082896.1:0-293 GCF_001483705.2 Eufriesea mexicana
AAGAAAGTTAGCTCACCACAATATTAGTCGAAAATGTCAACAAAATTGAACTTTCCAGCCAGAGTCTGTAGCATTGTAATGCCTATAGCTCGCCAACAGAATATTTCGTCCTTATTTATGCAATAAAGTTAGCTCACCACGAAAATAGTCGAAAAGGTCAATAAGATTGAATTTTCGAGGAAGATTCTATAGCTTTGCAATGCCCATAGCACGCAAGTAGATCCTTTCCTCCTTATATATGCAAGAAAGTCAGCTCAAAACGATGTTGGTCGAAAATGTCAATAAATTTGAAT
>NW_017082897.1:0-293 GCF_001483705.2 Eufriesea mexicana
AAATATTAATATCAGCGGTCAAAGTCAATGATCATTGCTAATGTGTTAAGTTCGAATAAAAGGAGAGAGAAGAGGAAACACATATTATGCGGAATCAAGAAACAAAGAAGAGGCAGCATATGTACCAACAGAAAAAAATGTGTGGTATCGACATGGAAATATGAGGATCATTGAAGAGACAGAGAACGAACACATGGTAATAGTTATGAAAGGTAAAGATAAATCGGATCTAGAGTCTAAATGTTGCTAAATGATAAATGTAGAAAATTAAATCTAAGCCCTTACATAGAGAA
>NW_017082898.1:0-293 GCF_001483705.2 Eufriesea mexicana
CACGTGACTAACCTAAAAATGAAACAAGGTTCATTTACGGAATGTAGACAGTCTCCATTTCCTATATTATTGACATCATGGGCAATATTTTCTATGTAGGTATCTCGTAACTATTCAGGTATTTATTAGGTTGCTTGGATATCAGAACTAGGTACTCGGAATTCATATTTAATAACTAACAACTGATAAATGCCGATTAAAAACTGTCAAATATCCGAGTATCTTATGACTACTCGGGTACCAAGTTACACAGGTACCTGAGAAATATCTTTCTTTCGGGTATTTCGCATATC
>NW_017082899.1:0-293 GCF_001483705.2 Eufriesea mexicana
AACTCCCTGATAAGCGCGAAGAACGCCGTGGTCGAGGTACGGGACCGGATGAAATATCTCGGTCTCGTTCTCGGTAGCCACTGGAGGATCGACGAGAATGTTCTCGTGCTGGAACCACGCCTGGAATGTATGTCGGGGGCGCTGTGTCGCCTGCTACCCAACGTGGGTTGGCCAGACGGTAGGGTGCGCTGCCTCTACACTGGAGTCGTTCGCTCGGTAGCACTTTACGGGCCTCCGATCTGGGCGAACGGCCTGGTCGCTATTCCGCGCTGTCTAGCGATTCTCCGGCGAGT
>NW_017082900.1:0-293 GCF_001483705.2 Eufriesea mexicana
ATACTAGCCGGAAACGTCAATATAATTGAACGTTCCATTCAAAATATGATGAATTGCAATGGCCATAGCAAACAGACAGAATTTTTACAGCCTATTTACGTAAAGAAGACAGCTCAACTCGATATTAGTCGAAAATGTCAATGTAATAGTATTTCCTAGTCAAATTCTATTCAATTGCTATGGCTGCAGCAGACCAATAGGATTTTTCCTTTTTTAAAAAAAAATGTTAACTCACAACGATATTGGACGAAAACCTCAATGTAATTGAACATTCTAGACAAATTCTGACGAAT
>NW_017082901.1:0-293 GCF_001483705.2 Eufriesea mexicana
GATAGTGTTAGGCTACGCTTTGATGGGTCAGGTTAGGAAGGTCTGGTTAGGATTCTTTCGTCTATTATGCTCTACACTGCTATTCGGTGGATATATGGGCGGAACATAGCTCTACAATACTCTGCTCGAACCTGGGGAGGAGAGAATTAGTGGTCCTGGTACGTTAGTTTGGGTAATGTTACGTTTGGTTTGGTTAAATTGGGTTAACTTTGATTTGGATGGATCATACCTTCCTGCTCTACACTGTTATCCGGTGGATTCCTGTGGTGTACTGTGCTTTACTATATTCTGCT
>NW_017082902.1:0-293 GCF_001483705.2 Eufriesea mexicana
CATTGCAATTGCTATAGCAAGCCAAGTGGTTCTTTCCTGCTTACGTACGCAAGGAAGTTAGCTTACCACGATATTTGTCGTAAATGTCAACAAAATTGTATTTTCAGCCACAATATATCTCATTGCAATAGCTATAGCGCTCAAAAAGCATCTTTCCTCCTTACTTACGCAAGGCAGTTAGGTCACCGCGATATTAGTCGAAAATGTCAATGAAATTTTATTTTCCAGGAGAATTCAATAGCATGCAATGCCTATAGCACGCCAACAGAATCTTTCCTCATTACTTATGCAAG
>NW_017082903.1:0-293 GCF_001483705.2 Eufriesea mexicana
CGGGAATGTTACGGTTGGTTAGGCTTGTAGGGGAGAGCTTCGACTTTTGTGCTGGGCACGGCTAATCGGTGGGCTTCCGCGCTCTGCTGTGCTCTAATATATTCAGCTTGTCTCCAGAAATGCCTGCAACTGTGGCCTCGGCACGTTACGCAGTGTTAGGCTACGTTCCTTTAGGTTAGGTTACGTCAGGTAAGGATCGGACATCTTTGACTTTCGTGCTTTTCGCAGCAATGTGTCGGGTTTCTGCGCTCCACCGTGTTGTAATATATTCTGCTTGGCTCTGTGGCGGCTAG
>NW_017082904.1:0-293 GCF_001483705.2 Eufriesea mexicana
TAACGTAACATAGCCTAACTCAACCTAACGTGCCACGACCACCAACTCCCGGCAACCAGAGTGTAGCAGAGTATAGTAGAGCGCGGTATATCACAGAAATACACCGAATAGTAGTTTATAGCACAAAAGTCGGAACTTCTTTCGCCAAACATAACCAATCCGAACATAGCCGAAGGTAGCCTATCTCAACCTAACGTGCCGAGACCATTATTGCTAGCCCCTCCAGAGCTATGCAGCACTTACTGGTGCCTAATAGAGCGCAGAAAGCCTCCAAGCAGCAGCATATAGCATAA
>NW_017082905.1:0-293 GCF_001483705.2 Eufriesea mexicana
TCCATGGCTTCATTAATTGCAACTTATTACAATGTCATTTTCATTAATTTCTCAATTTTCGAAATTTTCTGCTTATACATTTATATTCTTTAGATATGAAATATCTTCCTTCTTGTTGAAATGTCCTTGCTGTTCGACAGTTGAATGTCCGTAACAATATTTTGTTAGCTACGGCAGGAGCATACATCGTTCTTCCAGTCGTGGCGAACCGATAAGACTGGCGTTCGTCTGCTTCGTCCGGTTGGAACTGATACGACTGGGATCGTCCATATCGGTCGGTCCGAAGCGACGCG
>NW_017082906.1:0-293 GCF_001483705.2 Eufriesea mexicana
AATAGCAGTGTACAGCACATAAGTTGAAGCTACCCTGTCCAAACTTAGCCTGACCCAACATAATCGAACATAACCTTACCCTACTTATCGTCCTGAGACAACCATTTCTGGCCTCCCCAGGACAAAGCCGAAAATGTCAGAGAGCTGTAGGTCTTAGAAATCCACCTAATAGCGGACTATACTGCTAATGTCAAAGTGATCCTCTCCCAACCTTGCCAAACCGAACATATCCATGCTTTACCTAGCTAAACCTATATTGCTGCGACCACTAATGCTGGCCTCTCCAGAGCCAA
>NW_017082907.1:0-293 GCF_001483705.2 Eufriesea mexicana
CTCCGAACCGTACCAACCGCAACATATCCTAAAGTAACCGAACTCAACCTATCGTGCCGCGACAACTATTGCTGTCCTCCCAGAGACGAGCAGAACGCATTAGTGGAGAGCTTAATCCAGAAATCTCTAGAATCGCAGTGCATATCAGAAAATTCAATGCTACGTGAGCCAAACCCAAACCAACAGAACATTAACAAGCATGGCCTAACTCAACCTAACATGCCGAGATCGCTATTTCTGCCCTCCCCGGCACCAAGCAGAACATACTGGTGCACAGTACTGCGTAGAGATCC
>NW_017082908.1:0-293 GCF_001483705.2 Eufriesea mexicana
CAGAAATAAATTTAAGGATTGGGAGAAACGGTTAAAATTAATAAAAATTCTGTTGAAACAGTGGAGTGACCGTAAAGGTACTTGTGTTGCTCCTGTTTCAAAAACTTACGGTATCTTAAAGATACACGGGATGGATCTAAATTAAACATACATCAAATTCAGAAATAGTTAATGATACCATTAGGTACCTTATATAAGGTTGTACATAAGTTCGACGATCCTTAAGAAACAAAAGATTAACTCTGTTTGAAACTAAGGTGTAGTCGTGATAAAATGGAGACACAGAGGAGCCA
>NW_017082909.1:0-293 GCF_001483705.2 Eufriesea mexicana
TAGTAAAATTGTACTTTCAAGCCAGATTCTATAGCATTGCAAAGGCTATAGCACGCCAATAGATTCCTTCCTCCTTATTTATGAAAGAAAGTTTGCTCACATCGATATAAGTCAAAAATATCAATAAAATTGAATTTTCCAGCCAGACTCTGCAGCATTGCAATGGATATATCACTCGCAAAGGATCTACCACCTTTACTTATGCAAGGAAGTCAGATCACCACTATATCAGCCGAAACTGTCAATAAAATTGAATTTTCCAGGAAGACTGCATAGCATTGCCATGGTTGTGG
>NW_017082910.1:0-293 GCF_001483705.2 Eufriesea mexicana
AGCCATCAATTTTGCAGAGGAATGCATATGTGTTCGACGAAAACAACCGATAGGGCTGAGGGATGCATAAATGTGTCTCATGTGTAAACGCGTTGCTATGGTCGAGGAATACAAATATGGGCCTCCTGTTGGGGTCCTAGGACCCTCACGTCCCAAGTCAAGTGGTGGACTGTTTTACATCCTTATTGTCAGTGTTGCTATGATCGCGTTTAAGCAGAAATGAGCGCTGTTAGCTTTATTAGTGATAGTGGCTAGGCCCCATGGTACGGTTTACTCAGATCCGCTCCGTCTGC
>NW_017082911.1:0-293 GCF_001483705.2 Eufriesea mexicana
CTCCTGCGCCCTACGTTGCTCCTCCATGCTCTACTCGTCTCTTGCGAGACCAGCAGTGGCGTTTGTGGCTCGATAGGTTGAGTTAGTCTACGTTTGCAAATGTTACGGTTCGTTAGGGTAGGATAGGGTAGCTTCGAGTTTTGTGCTATAGACCGATTTTCGGAGGATTTCTACGATCTACATTCATCTGCCGCACTCTGCACGACCCTGGGGGGCAGTAATTGTGGCCTCTGCACGTTAGCTTGAGTTAGTTCATGTTCGGTTAGTTTATGTTTGTTTTGGTTAGGCACAGT
>NW_017082912.1:0-293 GCF_001483705.2 Eufriesea mexicana
GAGAATCCATGGACTTCTGCGCTCTACTGTCCTCTAGTAAGTTCTGCTCGACTCTGGGGTGGATACCAATAGTGGTCCGGGTGCGTTTCTTTGAGTTATGTTAGGTTTCTTTATGTTAGGATTGGACACATTGGGATAGGAAAGCTTTGACTTTTGTGCTTTTCCCTGTTACTCGGTGGACTTCTGCGCTCTAGTGTGCTCTAGTATTTTCTGCTTGGCTTTGCGGAGTACAGCAATAGCGGTCTCGTCATAATAGCTTGAGTTATGTTTCGTTTCTTTATGTTAGGATTGGT
>NW_017082913.1:0-293 GCF_001483705.2 Eufriesea mexicana
CGCCAATAGTATCTTTCCCCCTTACTTATGCGAGGAAGTTAGGTCACCACGATATTAGTCGAATATGTCATTAAAATTGAATTTTCAAGCCCGACACTACAGCAATGCAATGGCTATAGGACGCCAACATAATCTACCATCCTTAATTACGCAAAAAAGATACCTTCCCACTATATTTGTCGAAACCGTCAATATAATTGAACTTTCCAGCTTGATTCTATAGCATTGTAAAGGATATAGCACGCCAATTGAATCTTTCCTCCGTATTTATACAATAAAGTTGGCTCACCACG
>NW_017082914.1:0-293 GCF_001483705.2 Eufriesea mexicana
GTACAGCCACCTACTTGCCAGAGAATAGGTCTATTCAAAATCTATAACATGTTGTAGCTTGGTAAATAGATCGCCTAACGCCCTCAATCCAGTGGCAAGTACAGCCTTCTACTTGCCAGAGAGTATGTCTATCCAAAATCTATAATCTGTTATAGCTTGCTTAATAGGTCGCCCATCGCCTTCAACCCAATGGCAAGTACTGCCATCTAGGTGCCAGAAAATAGGTCTATTCAAAAGCTATAATCTGTTATAGCTTGTTGAGTAGATCGCCTAACGCCTTCAATCCAATGGCA
>NW_017082915.1:0-293 GCF_001483705.2 Eufriesea mexicana
CACAGCGTCGATTGCTAGCGCAGAGCGAGTCTAGGAGCGTTTACGAAGTGACCGATAGAGAAATCGAGAGAATGCGAGGTTAAAGTAACGACACGAAGCGAGTAACAGAGAGGATTAGGGTGCAAACGTGTGAGAACTTAGCCTTCTTTCGCTACAATTGTACAGTATCGCGAATTTTCCATCATGTACGAAGGAGCAAATCCCAGGTCAATTGGGAAAGACCCTGGGCAATGCGTCGGGCCCTTAACGTGACCATATTCGGGCATGAGGCATCGGAAAACGTGCGCATGGTG
>NW_017082916.1:0-293 GCF_001483705.2 Eufriesea mexicana
AATCGTAGCATAACCAAACGTAACGTAACATATCCAGACACGCCACGACCACCATTGCTCGTAATCGCATATTCGAGCAGAGTACAGTTGAACACACTAGAGCGCAGAAAGCTGCTAAATAGCATTGTATAGCACTAAAGTCGCAGGTATCCCCTCCTTACCGTACCCAACAGAACCCAACCAAGCGTAGAATAACTAATCCCAACTGGCCTAAGCCTCTATTACTGTCCTCCCCAAAACCGAGAAGGGAATATCAGAGCTATATAGAACGTAGAAATCCTCCGAATATCAGT
>NW_017082917.1:0-293 GCF_001483705.2 Eufriesea mexicana
TATACTCTACGTCGCCCTGGATTGTGCAGCAAATGTGGTCGCAGCACGTTACGTTCAGTTAGGTTTGCTTAGGCTACGTTCGTTTGGGTTATGTTTGCGTGGCTTAGACCTTTATACGTCTACTATATGACGAACATGTTCTGCTGGGCTCTGTGGAGGTCACAAATTTTTTCGCGGCGCGTTATGATGTGTTAGTTTACCTTTGTTTATTCCACGAGCGGATTGGCCAAGAGGTGATAGTCTCGACCTTTGTGCTGTACACTGCTCTTTGTCGGATATCAGCGATCTACAGT
>NW_017082918.1:0-293 GCF_001483705.2 Eufriesea mexicana
ATGGAAGTGCGTATAGATGTATGTACGAATGTATGAATGGATGAATGTATGGGTGCATGAATGGAATTATGTATGGATGCATGTATGGACTCATGTATGGACGTATGTATGGATGGACGTATGGATGGATGTATGGTTATATTCATGGATGTGCGAAGTGATGTATGTACGGATATATCGATGGATGTGTGTATGGATGTGTGGTTGTATGGATGGGCGGATGGATGGATTGATGGATAGATGGATTGATGGATGGGTTGATGGATGGATGGGTGGATGTATGGATGGATGGA
>NW_017082919.1:0-293 GCF_001483705.2 Eufriesea mexicana
CCGAATAAGAGTGTATTGCACGAAAGTCTAAGCGATCCTAACCGTACTAAACCTAATATAGCCAAACCAAACGTGACATAACTCAACCTAGAGTGCCGAGACCACCGTAGCTGCCCGACACAGGGAAAAGCAGAAGATATTAGATACATTAGAGAGCAGAAATTCACCGAATGGCTGTGCATACCACAGAAGCCAGGGCTATCCTATCATAACATATCCAAGCGTAACGTAAAAAACGTAACATTACTCAACCTTACGCTACGAGACCTCTGTTGCTGCTCTCCCCAGAGTCA
>NW_017082920.1:0-293 GCF_001483705.2 Eufriesea mexicana
GAATAGTCAACGAATAGTCAACGAATAGTCAACGAATAGTCGACGAATAGTCGACGAATAGTCGACGAATAGTCAACTAATAGTCGACGAATAGTCAACTAATAGTCGACGAATAGTCGGCGAATAGTCGGCGAATAGTCGACGAATAGTCGACGAATAGTCAACGAATAGTCGACGAATAGTCAACGAATAGTCAATGAAAATGAATAAATGTCAGTGAATAGATGTCAAATCGAGCAAGTATCTCGAAGCCTAATTTAATTGTAATAAGTTCAGATACGATGCTGTAAATT
>NW_017082921.1:0-293 GCF_001483705.2 Eufriesea mexicana
AGTATCTGGATGGAAAATTCAATTTTATTGACATTTTCGACTAATATCTTGGTGAGCTTACTTCGTGGCATAAATAAGGTGGAAGGATCCTATTGGGGTGCTATAGACATTGCAATGCTATCGAATCTGCCTCGAAAATTCAATTTTATTAACAATTTCAACTATCATCATAGTGTGGTAACCTTCTTGCATAAATAAGGAGGAAAGATTCTATTGTCGCGCTATAGCCTTTGCAATTCTGTAGAATATGCCTGGAATATTCAATCTTACTGACATTATCGACTAATATCGTG
>NW_017082922.1:0-293 GCF_001483705.2 Eufriesea mexicana
TCGTGCATAAATAAGGAGGAAAGATTCTATTGGCCAGCTATAGCCACTGCAATTCAATGGTATTTGTCTGCTAAATTCAATTTTATTGACATTTCCGGCTAATATCGTGGTGAGCTAACTTTCTTGTATGAATAAGGAGGATGGACACTATTGCCGTGCTGTAGCCATTACAATGCTATAGAATCTGCCTCAAAAATTCAACTTTATTGACATTATCGACTAATATCGTAGTGATGTAACATTCTTGCATAAATACGGAGGGAAGTTTCTATTGGCCAGCTATGGCCATTGCA
>NW_017082923.1:0-294 GCF_001483705.2 Eufriesea mexicana
ATCAGTGTATAGGTCAAAAGGCAACTCCATCCTCTCATAACCTATCCAATCTTAGTATTAACAAACGTAACATGTCATAACCTGACGTGTCGAGACCACCATCGCTGGCCTCCCGAGAGACAATCAGAATAAACTAGGTAACAGCAGAGCGCAGAAATCCACTTAATATCAGTGTACGACACAGAGGTCAAGGCTGTCCTAGCCTAACCTAACCAAACATAGTACAAGCACACGTACCCCCACTACAACTAACGGCCCTACACCACTATAGCTGACCTCCGCAGAGCCAAGCAG
>NW_017082924.1:0-294 GCF_001483705.2 Eufriesea mexicana
TCTGGGCTCTTCTCTTCTCTAATGTATCCTGCTCGGCTCTGGGGAGACAAGCAATAGTGGTTGCTGTGCTTTAGATTCAGTTAGGTTTCGTTTGGTTATGTTATATTTGGTTAGGTTACGATAGGATATCTTTGACCTTTGTGCTGTTCACAGCAATTTGCTGGATTTCTGCTCTCTACATAGCTCTAGTATGCTATTCTTGGCTCCGTGGAGGCAATCAATTGTGATCTTGGTACGTTGGGATAAGTTATGATACGTTCGATTGCTTTACGTGTGCTTAGGTTAAGATACGGT
>NW_017082925.1:0-293 GCF_001483705.2 Eufriesea mexicana
ATTTTCGACTAATATCGTGGTGAGCTAGCTTCCTTGCATAAGTATGGAGGAAAGAACCGTTCGCTGTGCTATAGCCATTGCAATGCATGCACAATCTGGCTGGAAAATTCAATTTTATTGGCATTTTCGTCTAATACCGTGGTGAGCTAACTCTCCTGCATAGACAAGGAGGGAAGATTATATTTGCAAGCTATAACCATAGCAATGCTATAGAATCGTGCTGGAAAATACAATTTTATTGACATTTTCGACTAATACTGTGGTGAGTTAACTTTCTTGCATAAATAAGGAGG
>NW_017082926.1:0-294 GCF_001483705.2 Eufriesea mexicana
CAAGATTATGTGCCAATTTTCCTAATTCTTCGTTAGTTTCCATTTTTCAATTTACGTATATACGTAAATACATACAGGAGAGTCTAATAGTGCATACTCTGATAATAAACAAAATTTACATAATAGAGGTTCTGTTATAATTCTATTAAGTTTCTGGTAATATTGTTCATCATAGAGTTGGTCTAAGTATCTGTGAAAATAAAGCAGATTGAACGGTGAACGTGTTAAAAATGGTTCTGGTGTCGAAGAAAGTTGGAATTTAATCACGATGGAGGTGTTGTAGATTCGACAAGA
>NW_017082927.1:0-293 GCF_001483705.2 Eufriesea mexicana
ACAGCCATCTTCTTGCCAGAGAATTGGTCTATTCAAGTTTTTTAATCTGTTATAGCTTGGTGAGCAGATCGCCAACCGCCTTCAATCCAATGGCAAGTACAGTCATCTTCTTGCCAGAGAATAGGCCTTATCAAAATCAATAATCTGTTACAGCTCGGTGAGTAGGTCGCCTAGCGCGTACAACCATTGGCAAGTACAGACATCTACTTGCCTGGGAAGAGGTCTATTCAAAATCTATAATCTGCTATAGCTTGGCGAATAGGTCGCCCAACGCCTTCAATCCAATGGCAAGT
>NW_017082928.1:0-294 GCF_001483705.2 Eufriesea mexicana
GCTCTACATTGGTCTACTCTAATCTGTTTTACTCTCAGGATGCGAGCTATTGTGGTCGTGTTAAGTTAGTTAGTGTTTGGTTGCGCTCGGTTGTGTTAGGTTAGCTTGCGTCTGGTTAGGATGATATAGACTTTTGTGCTCTACGCTGCTATTCGTTGATTTCTGCGCTCTACTTCTCCCTAATTTCTTCTGCTAGGCTCTGGGCAGTCCAGAAACAGTGGTGGCGGCATTTCTGTTTGTGTTTCATTATGTCCGGTGGTGTTACGATTGGTTAGGCTGGGACAGGATACCTTT
>NW_017082929.1:0-294 GCF_001483705.2 Eufriesea mexicana
GCGGTGGATTTCTGTGTACTGCTGTGCTGTAGTATATTCGGCTTGGCGCTTGAGAGGTGAGACCAGGTTGTGTTAGGCTACGTTTGGTTGTGTTACCTTTAGTGAGGTTAGGATAAGTATGTTTAGTCTCTTGCGCTATAAGCTGCTATACACGGATTTCTGCTGTCTGCTGCGTCCCAGTATTTTTTGCTTCGTTTCGGCTAGGCCAACAGTAGTGGCCTCGGCACCTTTGGCTGAGCTTCGTTACGTTCAGCTTGGTTAGGCTTTGTCAAGCTCGATAAGGTTATCTTCGAC
>NW_017082930.1:0-294 GCF_001483705.2 Eufriesea mexicana
TGTCTCTGGGAAGGCCAGCGATAGTGCTCTCGGCAAGTTACATTGTGTCGCGTTACGTTCGGTTAGGTTGGGTTTGACTATGTTTGGTTAGGTTTTTCTTTAATTTTTGTGATTTACACTACTGTTAGGTGGATTTCTGAGCCCTACTGAGCTATAGTATGTCCTACTTGGTGCTGGGGTGGGCAGAAATAGCGGTCTCGGCATGTTAGTGTGAGTTAGGCTATGTTTGGTTGTTCTGTTGGTTTGGGTTAGGATTGGTTAGCTTTGACGTGTCTGAGGTGCACTGCGATTGTA
>NW_017082931.1:0-294 GCF_001483705.2 Eufriesea mexicana
TGATTCTCAACAAGGCATCTTGTAAACTCTTTGTAAATATACTTTGTAATTAAATTATTGTAAAATCTGAAAAATAGTTTACGTTCTTAAAACGACGTAAACCTTCGCCTGAACTCTTCCAGCAATTTCAAGAAGGTTCATTGTGTTACTTAATATCATTATTTCTTCTTTTCTGACATTCTTATGGAAAATGATTGATTATTTATTCCTACATAAATAAAACACTCCATGCACACTGACATGCACGCATAAAGAATTCTCGGTTTGAAGCAGGTGACGTCGAGAAATGTAGGA
>NW_017082932.1:0-294 GCF_001483705.2 Eufriesea mexicana
ATGTTACGATCGGTTAGGTTAGGAGGGGATAGCTTCGACCTTAGTGCCATACACTATCGTTCGGTGTATTTCTGTGATCTACTCTGCTCTACAACGTTCTGCTTCGCTACATGGAGGCCAAGAGATGTGGTAGCCCCACGTTATGTTTTGTTATACGGCGTTTGGTTAGGTTAGATTAGGTCAGGTGAAGCTAGGATATCGCGGCTTTTGTGTTATTCACTGCAATTGGGTGGATTTCCTTGCTCTACAGTGCTCTAGTGCACTCTGCATATCTCTGCGGAGACCAGAAGTAGC
>NW_017082933.1:0-294 GCF_001483705.2 Eufriesea mexicana
AAAAACTGACGAATCACACCTGAGTACGAGCATCGTCAAAATACTTTAGCCGCTGTACTAATTTGTTTACTGAAAATTAAAATTTAACAGCAACACTAGAATAATCAATGTATAGAACGGTTATAGACAGAGACATTTGAAATTGCCAGTGCAGTACACAGTAAATCAACCAACAGCAATGTAGCCGTTGGATTAACCTGTTCAATGCTGACCTAGATTCTATAGCAATTTTTGAATGACTAAGGACTTATCCATTATCGCTCGAGATATTAACAAACGACAACGCAGCACTGA
>NW_017082934.1:0-294 GCF_001483705.2 Eufriesea mexicana
TGCTGACTTCATTTCTAACTCTTCGATTTCTTTCGATCTCTCCGATTTCTTTCGAACTATTCAATTCATTTCTAACTCTTCGATTCATTTCGATCTCTCCGATTTCTTTCGAACTGTTCAGTTAATTTCTTACTCCTCGATTTCTTTCGATCTCTCTCATTTCTTTCAGACTGTTCAGTTCACTTCTAAATTTTCCATTTCTTTCCATTTTTCCTATTTCTTTCAAACTGTTCAGTTTATTTATAACTTTTCGATTTCTTTGGATCTCTTCCATTTCTTTCGAGCTGTTCAGTT
>NW_017082935.1:0-294 GCF_001483705.2 Eufriesea mexicana
GTACAAGTGTATGGATTTATGGATATATGGATGGATGTATGGATGGATGGATGTATGGATGTATGAATGTACATGAGCATGGATGTATGGATGGATGTATGGATGTATGGATGTTTGGGTGTATGGATGTGTGGATTTACGAATACGTGGATGTATGGATGTGTGGTTGGATGAATGGGTGGATGGATGTACGTACCTATGGATGTATGGATTTACATATGTTTTTATGTATGGATGGATGGATTTATGTATTGATGTATGTATGGATGTAATGATGGATTGATGGACGGGTGG
>NW_017082936.1:0-294 GCF_001483705.2 Eufriesea mexicana
GTAATATGAAATTTTTAATTAAAAGTTTGTGAGTAGACACTTAATCCATTGTAAGTTTAGCATTAAATGGAAATATTTTTCATTCATGTAGATACAAGGAATTGGAGGAAATAAATTTTTCCTTTATTTATGCTTGGGTGAGTTATGTGTGAAAGTAAAATATCGTGGAAGGTAGAAGGGATATGGAAATGTTAAATTTGACATGGAAGGACCACAAACATTTACTTCTGATACGTATCGATAAGATTTGGAAAATGTATGGTACGTTACAAGCAATTCACTACTTATCTCTAT
>NW_017082937.1:0-293 GCF_001483705.2 Eufriesea mexicana
TTGCCAATATAATCTTTCCTCCTTGTTTATGCAAGAAAGTTATCTCACCACGATATTTGTCGATAATGTCAATAAAATTGATTCTGTCAGGCACATTCTATATCATTGCAATGGCTGTAGCACGCCAGTAGAATCCTACCCATTATTTATGCAAGAACGCTAGCTCACCACGATATTAGTCGAAAACGTCAATTAAATTAAATTTTCCAGTCAGATTCTTCTGCATTGCAGTGGATATAGCACTCCAAAAGGACTTTTCCTCCTTACGCATGCAAGGAAGTTAGCTCACCACG
>NW_017082938.1:0-294 GCF_001483705.2 Eufriesea mexicana
GTTTTTGTTATGTTTGGTTAGGTTAGGATACGGTAGCCATGACTTCTGCGCTGTACACTGCTAGTCGGTGGACTTCTGCATTCTACAGTGCTCCACTATATTCAGCTTGGTTCTGGCAAAGCAAGCAATAGTCGTTTCGGCACGTTATCTTGAGTCAGGCTACGTTCGGTTATGCTGGGCGAGGCCACGTTTGGTCAGGTTAGTTGTAACTTGTGTGCTGCGCACTGGTAATCGGAGCATTTATGCGCTCTACTGCGCTCTAGGACGTACTGCTTGGTCCTGGATCGCTCAAAA
>NW_017082939.1:0-294 GCF_001483705.2 Eufriesea mexicana
TTTTGAATTTATAATTGAATTTATAATCTTTTTTGATTTATTATAAAGTCAAAAATTAATGAAAATCATTGACTAAATAAAAAAATAGCAGAAAATGCAGATTTTATAAATAAAACATAATACATTAGAGTATATTGAATAAAATAATATTAACTAAAGAGTTAGATAATGTTTATTAAACTGCAAATACTAAAAAAGTATAATAAATCTAAATGATTATTTCATAAAAGTAATTTGTACAAGTCAAGAATTGATTTTAATAAAGTTTTGAAAAATTTATTTAAATATAGATAT
>NW_017082940.1:0-294 GCF_001483705.2 Eufriesea mexicana
AACAGATTATAGACCTTGAATAGGCCTATACTCTATCGAGTAGATGGCTGTACTTGCCATTGGTTGCAGATGCTAGGCGACCTATTAAACAAGCTATAACCGATTTTAGATTTTGAATAGACCTATTTTCTGGCAAGTAGTTGGCTGTACATGCCACTGGTTGCAGACGTTAGGCGGCCTATTAGCCAAGCTGTAACAGATAATAGATTTTGAATAGGCCAATTCTCTGGAAAGTAGATGGCTGTACTTGCTATTGGATTGAAGGCGTTAGGCGATGTATTCACCAAGCTATAA
>NW_017082941.1:0-294 GCF_001483705.2 Eufriesea mexicana
TACCAACCTAACCATTCGTAGCATTACCGAACGTAACATAACCCAACCTAACGTGACGCGACCTCTATTACTGCCCCCCCCCCGGAGCCAAGCAGAACATATTAGATGGGGTGGAGAGCAGAAAACCATTGAACAGCAGTGTATAGAAGAAAAGTATATGCTATTCGAACCTAGCTGGAACCAACGTAACATAAACGAACGAAGCATGACCAAACACAACGAACTGCGACTATTACTGGACACACCAGGGCCTAGCACAATATAGTATAGCGCAGTAGAGCGCAGAAATGAACC
>NW_017082942.1:0-294 GCF_001483705.2 Eufriesea mexicana
TGAGCTAACTTTCTTGCACAAATAAGGAGGAAAGATTCTATTTGCGCTTATACCCGTTGCAGTGCCATAGAAACTGGCTGGAAAATCCAATTTTATTAACATTTTCTTCTAATATCGTGGTCAGGTAACTTTCTTGCTTAAATACGTAGGAAAGATTCTATTGTCGTGCTATTTCCATTGCAGTGCTACAGAATCTGGATGGAAAATTAAATTTAATTGACATTTTCGACTAATATCGTGGTAAGCTAACTTCATTGCATAGATAAGGAGGGATGGTTCTATTTGCGTGCAATA
>NW_017082943.1:0-294 GCF_001483705.2 Eufriesea mexicana
GCTTGGCTATGTTACCTTTGGTTATGTTAGGATAAGGTAACTTTGTCTTTTGACCCATGCACTGCGATACCGTGGATTCATGCGCTCTACATTGCTCTACCATACTCTACTCGTCCCTGGGTTGGCCAGCAATAGTGGTCGCGGCACGTTAGGTTGAGCTGGGCTACGTTTGGTTAGGTTATATTTGTTTGGATTAGGTTTGCATAACTACGACTTTCGTGGCGTACGCAGATATTCCTTGGATATCTGCGCACTGCTGTGATCCGGTATGCGCCGCTTGTCACCGAGGTAGCC
>NW_017082944.1:0-294 GCF_001483705.2 Eufriesea mexicana
TAAAATTCTTGAAATTAATTCTGTCCTGTCCTTCCACATAAATACCTTGCAAAAAGAATTTTCCAAAGGCAATAAATATAACAAAAGTATTTTTGCTACTTACTAATATTTGTTCAGTTAACTTTATATTATATACAATAATATATATGATATATGTAGAGTTTACGAAAGAATGCAGTGTGTCAGGATTTTGGTCTGCAGAGTCGAAGGAAGTACGCGAGAATGTCGGTTGGTCGCATCATCATGGATCAGTTATTAGTCTAATCTTTTAGTTATATTATACTCTTAGTCTCA
>NW_017082945.1:0-294 GCF_001483705.2 Eufriesea mexicana
GGTTTGGGTAGCTATGACTTCTCTGACATACACTACCACACTATGGACATCTGCGTTCTTCTCCCTACTAAGGTGTTCTGCTAGGATACGGAGAGACTAGCAGTAGTGCTTGCGGCCCGTTCGTTTGGGTTGTGTTACGTTCGGTTTCGTTACGCTTGGCTAGGTTAGGGGAGGTAGGCCTTGACTCTAGTGCTATAGTCCGCTATTAGGTGGATCTCTGCGCCCTACAGCGCTCCAATATTAACAGCTTGGCTATGGGAAGGCAAGCAATGGTGCTCTCGGCCCGCAACGTTG
>NW_017082946.1:0-294 GCF_001483705.2 Eufriesea mexicana
AATGCAGTGACTATAACACGCCAATAGGATCTACCCTCCTTATTTATGCGAGAAAGTTTGCTCACAACGATATTATTCGAAATTGTCCATAAAATTGAAATTTCCAGTCATATTCTATTTCATTGCAATGGCAATAGCATGCCAATAGTATCCTACCTCCTTATTTATGCAAGAAAGGTAGCTCACCACAGTATTAGTAGAAACTGTCAATTAAATTTAATTTTCCAGCCGGATTCTATAGCATTGCAATGGCTATAGCACGCCAATTGAATCTTTCCTCCTTATTTATGCAAG
>NW_017082947.1:0-294 GCF_001483705.2 Eufriesea mexicana
CCATCCATCCATCCATTTATTCACCCACACATCTATACACCCATGCATCCGTACATCCATACAAATATCCGTTCAAACATAAATCCACACATCCATACATACATCAATACATACATCCATACATACACCCATATACATCCATAGATACATGCATACATACATCCTTACATACATTCATACATATACCCACACATCCCTACATCCTTCCATACATACCTCAATCCATCCATACATACATCCATCCATACAGCCGCCCATCCATCCATCCATCGGTCCATCCATCCATACGTCCAT
>NW_017082948.1:0-294 GCF_001483705.2 Eufriesea mexicana
ATGAACGAGTAACGAGACGAAGACAAGACTCGCGTTATCGACGGTCACCTACGTATATATATATATATATAGATAATTATTACCGCGTAATTATATTACCAAAGACAAAACGATATCGTTTAATTACCGGTGAGCACCATCGACGCGCGCAGCTATCTCGGCGATCAAACAAGACGAAACAAGGGGGTCGGGGGGTAAAACCAAAACGTAAAAAAGAAAAAACAGAAAAAATAAGGAGAAAAGGGAGAAAGAGAGGAAACCTATTAATACTATACAAATCGATCATCTTGTAAA
>NW_017082949.1:0-293 GCF_001483705.2 Eufriesea mexicana
CTTTCCTCCGTTTTTATGCAAGAAAGTTACCTCACCACAATATTAGTCGAAAATGTCATTAACTTTGCAATTTCGAGGCAGATTCAAAAGCACTGCAATGGCTACAGCGTGCCAATAGAATCTTCCCTCCTTATTTATGCATGAATGTCAGCTCACCACAATATTATTCGAAAATGACAATAAAATTGTATTTCCCATCCAGATACTATAGAATTGCAATGGCCATGCCTAGCCAATAGAATCTTTCCTCCTTATTTATGCATGGATGTCAGCTCACCACAATATTAGTCGAA
>NW_017082950.1:0-294 GCF_001483705.2 Eufriesea mexicana
AGTGGTCTCGGCCGGTTAGGTTGTGTTCGTCTGCGTTTGGTTGGGTTGCGCTTGGTTAGGTTAGGATAGGATAGCTTTGACTTTTGTGCTATACACTGTTATTCGGTTGCCTTCTGCGCTCAACTCTGCTCCCCTATAGCAACTAGAGGCCAGCAATAGTGGTCTCGGTACGCTAGTTTGAGTTAGGTAGCGTTGGGTTCGGTAAGATTGGGTAAGGTTGGTTGCAATATCATCGTCTTTTGTGCTACACACTGCAATGCGGTGGGTTTCTGCGCTCTACTGTGCTCTAGTATA
>NW_017082951.1:0-294 GCF_001483705.2 Eufriesea mexicana
TCTGTCATAGCTTGGTGAATAGATCGCCTAAGGCCTTCAATCCACTGGCAAGTATATCCACCTCCTTGCCAGAGAGAAGGTCTATTCAAAATAAATTATCTTTTTTAGTTTGATGAATAGGTCGCCCAACGGCATCAATCCAATGGCAAGTACAGCCATCTGCTTGCCAGAGGATAGGTATATTCATAATCCATAAACTGTTACAGCTTGGTGAACAGATCGCCTAACGCATTCAATCCAATGGCAAGTACAGCCATCTACTTGCCTGACAATAGGTCTATTCAAAATCTATAA
>NW_017082952.1:0-294 GCF_001483705.2 Eufriesea mexicana
CTATCCAGACCTAACGCATGCTAACATAACGTAACCAAACGTAGCCAACCATAGTATATGGTGCCATGCCCACTACTGGTGGCCTCTCCAGAGCGGAGCAGAGAGTAGCAGAGCCGTGTGGAGCGAAGGAATCCACCGTATGACAGTGTAAAGCACGAAATTCGAAGCTACTCTACCTAAACTGAAACTAACCTAATCTTACCAAACGTAACCTAACTCTACCTGACGTGCCACGAACACTATTGCTCGCCTCGCCATAGTGGGTCAGTGAGTAGTAGAGCAATGTAGGGCGCA
>NW_017082953.1:0-294 GCF_001483705.2 Eufriesea mexicana
AATAAACACTCTCTTTGACCACACACATTCTGGATCCTTATTATTTCAACTAGTCACGCAATACTAAATTGGCGCGTGATAAGCGTTCGTGGAAATCGAAGGGATTCGATACCGTAGGACGCTACACATACTAAAAGCAATAAAGAAATTAGTTCCACTCTACAACACTTACATAAACTCCACAGACAAATACGTTACAAGCAGAATCAAAAATCTCAAAAAAACAAAAAGCCTCCTACTAATACAGTTAAACAACCTCTCAAACCACTCCAACAAAACTAACCTAACAGCTGA
>NW_017082954.1:0-293 GCF_001483705.2 Eufriesea mexicana
AGAATCTGGAAGGGAAATTCAATTTTATTGACATTATCGACTAATACCGTGGTGAGCAAACTTGCTGGCATAGGTAAGGAGGAAAGATACTTTTCGCATGTTATATCCGTTGCAGTGCTGTAGAATCTGGCTGGAAAGTTCTATTTTATTGACATTTTCGACTAATATCGTGGTAAGCTAACTTTCTTGCATAAATAAGGCGGAAGGATTCTATTGGCGAGCTATAGCCATTGCCGTCCAGTAGAATCTGGCTGGAAAATGCAATTTTATTGACATTTTCGACTAATATCGCG
>NW_017082955.1:0-294 GCF_001483705.2 Eufriesea mexicana
GTATTGCACGAAATTTGAAGATAAGCTGACAGAGCTTAATCTAACCGAACAGTACGAAACATAACATAACTCGACCTAACATACAGAAACCACCATTGATGGTCTCCCAAGAGCCGAGCACAAAATATTAGAGTACGCGGAGCGCAGAAATCCACCGCATTGCAGAGCATAGCACAAAAGTGAAAGATACCATACCGCAACATAGCCAATCGTAACATAACCAAACGTAACATAACGCAACATGATCTCCCGCGGCCACTATTTCTTGCATCCCCAAAGCCATGTCGAATACTG
>NW_017082956.1:0-294 GCF_001483705.2 Eufriesea mexicana
AATCTGTAATAGCTTGGGGAATACATCGCCTATCGCCTCCAATCCAATGGCAAGTACAGCCATTTACTTGCCAGAGAATTAGACTATTCAAGATCAATAACCTGTTATAGATTGGTGAATAGATCGCTTAACGCCTTCAATACAATGGCAAGTGCAGGTATCGAATTGCCAGAAGATAGGTCTATACAAAATCGGTAACATTTTGTAGCTTGGTGAATAGAACGCCCAACACCTTCAATCCAATGGAAAGTACAGCCATCTACTTCCCAGAGAATTGGTCTATTCAAGATCTCT
>NW_017082957.1:0-294 GCF_001483705.2 Eufriesea mexicana
CGACACGAGAAGTCAAAGAAAAAAGGTAAAGCATTCAAACATGCTGAAGGCATGGAGTGGAAATTCCGATGCCGAATTGTTCAACCCTAAGACCTGGCTGTTGGAAGACCGTAACGGGTCTTCCTTGTTCCACGACGGAACATCGACTTCACCGCTTATTTAGCGATGCCAAGGCGGGATACTCCATATGCACCGCGTAACACCTAGTGTTAAAGCGACTCATGTCGGATGCACACTGATTGACTGATACTCAGAAAATTCCAATTACCAATCAGCGTGTCTAATGAGCACCCT
>NW_017082958.1:0-294 GCF_001483705.2 Eufriesea mexicana
CTGCTGATCTCTAGTATGTCCTGTTTGGCTCTGGGGAGCGCTGCAATTGCTATCTCTTCACGTTATGCTGAGTTAGGTTATGCTTGAGGAATGTTCAGTCGGTTTCGGTCGGGTTTGGAAAGCTTTGACTTTTCAGATATACGCTACGATTCTACGGTTTTCTGTAATGTACTCTCCGCTAGTGAGTTCCGCCTGGCGCTTGAGAGGCCAATAATAGTGGACGTGGCACGCTAGGTTTGGTTAGGTCATGTTTGGTTATGCTACGCTTGGTTAGGTTATGGGAGGATATCTTTG
>NW_017082959.1:0-294 GCF_001483705.2 Eufriesea mexicana
AGATTCTGCAGCATTGCAATGGTTATAGCTTGCCAATATAATCTTTCCTTCTTGTTTATGCAATGAAGCTAGCTCACCACGATACTACTAGAAACTGACAATAAAATTGAACCTTCCATTCAGATTCTGTACCATTGCAATGGCAGTAGCACGCCAATTGAATCATTCCCCATTATTTATGCAAGAAAATTAACTTACCACGATATTTGTCGAAAATGTCAATAAAATTGTATTTTCGGGCCAGATTCTACAGCATTGCAATGGCTATAGCACGCCAAAAGGATCTTTCCTCCA
>NW_017082960.1:0-294 GCF_001483705.2 Eufriesea mexicana
TTACTTGCTTTTAGACAGAGATTCTCATTCGAACCAGGTCCTTTCAACGTCTGTTTAGACAATTGTCGTTAATCCTGATAATGCTACAGCAACATTCACACATCCTAGTTCGATTAAAAATGTGTGATCAGATATTAGATATTTATAATGTACGTATGGAAGAGAATTTAAATTCACGTAAGGATCAAAAGGGTGAAATGAGCACTACTGCTACCCTTAATGGTGCTGCGATGCATCGCCTATATTACCAGCGGTCGTACATAGTTAAGCTTTAATAACGAGTATTATTGATTA
>NW_017082961.1:0-294 GCF_001483705.2 Eufriesea mexicana
TAACTCAGGCTTACGTTCCGAGACCAATACTGCTTGCCTCCCGATGGTCAAGCAGAATATACTATAGCATATTAGGGCACTGAAATCCACCGGACAGCAGTGTAAAGCACAAGAGTCAATTCATCCTAACCAAACGTAACCTCACCTAACCCATCCAAACGAAACCTAACCCAACCCATTGAGTCACGACCGATATTTCTGGACTCTCCGGAATCGGGCAGAGTATAGTAGAGCAATAAGGTGCGCAGAAATCAACCGTATAGCAATGTAACGCACGAAAGTCAAAGCTATCCT
>NW_017082962.1:0-294 GCF_001483705.2 Eufriesea mexicana
AGAAGTCCTCCGAATAGGACTGTACAGCACAAAAGTTAAAGCAATCCTGACCAAGCTCATCCTCTCCCTACATAACCGAACGGAACCAAGCACAACGTTACGTGCCGAGAGCACCTTTGCTGCGCCTGTCAGAGCCAAGCAGGACATACTAGATGGCAGTAGAGCGCAAAAATCCGCCGAATTGCAGGGTGCAGCGCAGAAGTCCATGCTACCCAAACCAAATATAGCCTCACCCATCCTAACCGGACGTAACATGACTGAAAAAAACTTGCCGATACGACTGTTGCTGCCCTT
>NW_017082963.1:0-294 GCF_001483705.2 Eufriesea mexicana
TCGCATAACCCAACGTAACCGAACGTAACATGAAACAACATGACATGCCGAGACCACTATCATTGGCCTTCACAGAGGAAAGCCGAAAATATTAGAGCAGTGTAGGGAGCAGAAACCAGCCTTATACCGGGCAATAGCGTTAAAGTGAAAGCTACCCGCTCCTAACCTAGCCAATCGTAACATACCTAAACGTAACATAACTCAACCTAACGTGCCACGAACACCATTGCTGGCCCCCCAGAGCCAAGGACAGCAATCTAGTGGAGAGTAGAATGCAGAAATCCTTAGAGTCGC
>NW_017082964.1:0-294 GCF_001483705.2 Eufriesea mexicana
CGGGTCTGATCTGGTCGGGTCAGGTCAGGTCGGGACAGATCATGTCGGGTCAGGTAAGGTTAGGTCAGGTCAGTTCAGGACAGGTCAGGTAGGGTAAGGTTAGGTCAGGTCAGATCAGGTCAGGTCAGGTCAGGTCAGGTCAGTTCAGGTCAGGTCGGGTCAGGCCGGGCCGGGTCGGGTCATAAAAGGTCAAGTCAGGACATGGCAGCACAGGTCAGGCCAGGCCGGGTTAGGTCAAGTCAGGCCTGTCCAGGTCAGGTTATGTTTGGTTAGGTTAGGTTAGGTTAGGTTAGG
>NW_017082965.1:0-294 GCF_001483705.2 Eufriesea mexicana
TATTACTGTTTACATGTTTTTGACCAGTATGTCTTTCCTAAATTCGAAAAATTGTCCAATGAAATTTTCAAAAAATTCAAATCTATGAGAAATATTATATATTTGGTTAAAATTAAAAATAAGAAAGCGAATAAATCTAATTCCAAACGTATCTCGCAAAATACATTCGACTGCTCTCAAATAGAACTCTAATTCTGCCGCAAAACGATGTTCGTCAGCGTACCTAACCTTAAAAATCAACAAACAGGATGGGCATTACATTTTGAGCTACTATCAACAACTTGTCATAACATA
>NW_017082966.1:0-294 GCF_001483705.2 Eufriesea mexicana
AGTCTGCAGTAGACGATCCAGTCTCGTTATGTCGGTTTAGGTTACATTTCCTTGTGTTATTTCTGGTCGGGTTAGACTAGGATAGCTAAGACGTTTTCGCTATGCACTGCTATTGGGTGGATTTCTGCGCTCTACTGTGTTCAGGTAAGTTTTGCTTGGCTCTGGGAAGGGCCGCAATAGTGTTATCGGCACCATATTCTGGGTTGCACTGGTTTGGATGGTGTAGGTTAAGTCATGTTACGCTATGTTAACTTTAGTTTGGGATTTACACTGCAACGACGCGGATATCTGTGA
>NW_017082967.1:0-294 GCF_001483705.2 Eufriesea mexicana
CCCAACAATACACATCCAACCGAGCCTGGCCGAACGCAGCATAACTCAACCTATCTTGCCGCGACAAATATTCCTGGCGTCTACGGACACAAGCAGAGAGTTGCTTCGCACAATACATCGCAGGAGTCCATCGAATCACATTGCATAACAGAAAAATCAAAGCTATACAATCCTTACCCATGCTAACATAAACTAGCCAAAAGTAACTTAACACAGCCTAACATGCCGCGAACGCAATTTCCGTCCTCCATAAAGCAAAGCATAACACACTGGAGCACAGTAGAGTGGTGAAAT
>NW_017082968.1:0-294 GCF_001483705.2 Eufriesea mexicana
TCAATAACCAGTTATAGAATGGAGAATAGATCGCCTAACGCCTTCAAGCCAATGGCAAGTACAGCCATCTACCTATCAGAGATTAGGGCTATTCTAGATCTATAATCTGTTATAGCTTGGAGGATACATCGCCTAACGCCTTCAGTCCAATCGCAAGTACTGCCATCTACTTGCCTGACAATAGGTCTATTCAAAATGTATAATCTGCTATATCTTGGTGTATACAACGCTTAACGCCTTCATTCCAATGGCAAGTACAGCCATCTACTAGCCAGAGAATTGGTCTATTCAAAA
>NW_017082969.1:0-294 GCF_001483705.2 Eufriesea mexicana
CTCTCGAATAGCAGCGTATAACACGAAAGTCAGATCTATCCAAAGCTGACCCAAATCAACATAACGCAGCCAAACGCAAGCTAACTTAACCTAACCGAACACAGCCTGACTCAGTCTAACGCACCGAGACGGCTATTGCTGTCCTGCCAGAGCCAAGCACGATATAACAGTGCTTAGTAGAGCGCAGAGACCCACCGAAAAGCAGTGTGCGGCACAAGAGTTGAAGCCATCCTGACAAAACTGAACCTAACAATACCTGACCGAATGTAACGTGACACAACGTAACATGACGAG
>NW_017082970.1:0-294 GCF_001483705.2 Eufriesea mexicana
TAGATTGCGCTTGGCACTGGGTAGTCCGGCAATAGTGGTATCAGCACTATAGTTTGAGCTATGTCACGTTCGGTTGTTTTACGTTCGGGATGATAGGATAGGATAGCTCATACTTCTGCGCTATACACTGCTGTCTGCGGACCTCTGTACTCTACTGTGAGCTAACATTTTCTGCTTGGCTCTGCGGAGGCCAGCGATAGTGACCTCGAAACGTTAGGTTGAGCTAGGCTACGTTTGTAGGTGTGAGGAGAGGATAGTATAGACTTTTGTGCTTTACGCTGCTATCCGCGATTA
>NW_017082971.1:0-294 GCF_001483705.2 Eufriesea mexicana
AATCTTTCCTCCTTACGTATGCAAGAAAGTTAGCTCACCACGATGTTATTCGAGAATGTCAATTAATTTGAATTTTCCAAACACATTCTATATCAACATAAAGACGACAGCACGCCAACAGGATCTTTCCTTCTTATTTATGCAAGAAAGATAGCTCACCACGTTAGCAGCCGAAAATGTCAATAAAAATGAGCTTTTAAGCAACATTCTATAGCATTTTAATGGCTATATCACGCTAGTAGAATCTTTCTTCCTTATTTATACCAGAAAGTTAGCTCACCACGGTATTAGTCG
>NW_017082972.1:0-294 GCF_001483705.2 Eufriesea mexicana
TGGTATTACTAGTTTTGTATAAATCATTGTATTTATTGTTAACACTCAATCTGCATTGCTAATTGCAAATAACCCGAATCTTAAACTTTCAGTATAATTGGAAAAAGGTAAGAAAATATCGACTACTTTGGAGAAAAAGTAATTATTGACCAAATCGGCAAGATTCGAGAATCCTCGGCCGATTTCTGAAACCAATTGAGGCTCATATAAAAGGGGCACCCCGCGACACCGCATGTTCTTGCCGAGTGGTTCTCGGTCAATGTACCTCGGGGTCCGGACCAGGCACTTCCGCGA
>NW_017082973.1:0-294 GCF_001483705.2 Eufriesea mexicana
TCACGTACCCTAAACATTCAGGCGACTTTCGCTCTTCACTTGCATTCCATGCAGTCATAAATACCTCTTTTATCCGATCCTCGCACGTGGTCATTCGTTCTTCCACGTGCACTTTAGACGTCGCTCTAAATATTCAGTATGAATCCTAGGTTACTGTTTATTGCCTGTCGCCAGCTAGGCAGGCCCAATGGTTCCTTTGATAAATTAATATAGGCATTTTGACAAATTTTACATTTTGACAAATTAATATAGACATTTTCAGCACAAAGCGAGCATTTGATTTTGGATAGCTAT
>NW_017082974.1:0-294 GCF_001483705.2 Eufriesea mexicana
CATACATACATCCGTACAATCATCCATACATACAACCATACATGCATTCTGACATCAATACATCCATCCATTCGCACATCCATCCATCCATACACCCACCCATCCGTACATCCATACATTAATACATCCATACATCCATACGTACATCCATACATACATCCATATATACATCCATACATTGATAAATACACACATCCATACAGGCATCCATACATTCTTACGTACAAACATTCATACATATACCCTTCCATACAGGTATCCATACATCCATACATCCACCCATCCATACATTCA
>NW_017082975.1:0-294 GCF_001483705.2 Eufriesea mexicana
TTTACATTAGTTTAGGTTAGGTTAGGTTAGGTTTGATTTGTTTCGGTTAGTACAGGATATCTTCGACTTCTGTGCCGTACAATGAAGTGCGGTGGAATTTTGCGCTCTACTGTGCTGCGGTATTTTCTGCTTGGCTCTGGGGAGGCCAGTAATAATGTTCTCGGCATTTTAGGCTATGTTTGGTTTGGTTATGTTAGGCTGGGCTAGGTTTGGATAGATATGCCGTTCTTAGCGCGCTCTGATATTCGGCGGATTTGACGCTCTAGTGTGCTCAACTATAATCTGCTCGACACC
>NW_017082976.1:0-294 GCF_001483705.2 Eufriesea mexicana
ATATATGGGTGTATGTATGGATGTATGGATGTACGTATGAATGTACGTATGAATGGATAGTTGCATGGTTAGACGGCTTAATGGATGTATGGATGTGTTGATTTATGGATGTTTGGATGGATGTATGTACGGGTGGACGGATGTATGGAAGTATGGGTATATGGGTGCATCTACGGATGTATGTATGGATGTGCGGGCGTATGTATGTATGGCTGTAAGTATCGATGCATATATGGATGGGTGAACGTATGGATGAATGGGAGTGTGGCAAGGTGGATGTATGGATGGATGTAT
>NW_017082977.1:0-294 GCF_001483705.2 Eufriesea mexicana
AGCTACCCAAACAAACAGAACATAACGAAGCATTGCCTAACTCAACCTAACTTGCCGATGCCGTTATCGCTACCCTCCCCAGAGGCAAGCTGGACATACTAGAGCACAGTGGATCGCAGAGATCCACCGAATAGCAGTGTACACCCCAAAAGTTAACGCAACCCTAACCAAGCTTAGCCTAACCAGACCAGACCGAACGTAACGTGACTCAACGTCACGAGCCGCGACCGAAATTGTTGGCTCCCTCGGAGACATGCAGAACACATTAGTGGAGAGTAGAATTCAAAAATCTGT
>NW_017082978.1:0-294 GCF_001483705.2 Eufriesea mexicana
AAGGAGCGATCCAATAAAGGACCTGTACTCCATAAATACAAGAACCTATAGCATAAGTGTGATCCAGTAGTGTGCGTATTATAACCGTATTATGAAGAGGTCGCGGGACCCGTACATCTGCTTTTCCAGCGCCAAGGCCACCTGTAAAGGCCGAGTTGACGCGTCCCGCTTATGAGGGCACAGCTTCCGACCGGAAAAAGGGTACGAGTGTGCCATAGTGGCAAGGGAAGGAGCTTGGTCCCGCTCGCGCGCCGGTCACGTTACTCTCGTCTCACGATCCTCTCTCTTCGATCT
>NW_017082979.1:0-294 GCF_001483705.2 Eufriesea mexicana
GAGTTAGGCTACGTTCGGTTAGGTTACGTTAGCTTGGGGTAGTTTGGATAGCTTTCTCCTTCGCAGTATAAACTATTGCTCGGTGGATTTCTGCACTCCACTGTGCTCTAATGTGTTCTGTTTGGCTCTTGGGACGCCAGCAATAGTGGTCGCGTCACGTTCGGTTGAGTTATGTTTCGTTTGACCATGTTACGATTGGCTAGGTCAGGAGGGGACAGTTTTGACCCTTGTGTTATACACCTCAATTTGGTGGATTGCTACGCTCAATATTGCTCTACTATACCCTGTCCGACT
>NW_017082980.1:0-294 GCF_001483705.2 Eufriesea mexicana
ATCCACCGAATATCATTGCATAACACGGAAGTCAAAGCCATCCTAACCAAACGTAACGTAACCAAAACTAACCAAACGTAATCTAGCAAAACTTATCGCTCCGCGGCCACTATTTCAAGCATGCCCAGATCATAGCCGGGAATATTAGGTCACAGCAGAGCGTAGAGAACCACGTAATAGTAGTGTGTAGCACAAGAGTCAAAGCCATCGTGACGAAACTTAGTCGAACCTAGCCACGCCAAGCGTAACCTAACTAGGACTAGCGTGCCGAGACCACCATTGCCGGCCTCCGGA
>NW_017082981.1:0-294 GCF_001483705.2 Eufriesea mexicana
TTATTTATGCACCAAAGTTAGCCCACCACGATATTAGTCGAAAATGTCAATGAAAATGAATTTACCAGGTAGATTCTATTGCATTGTAATGGCCATAGCGCGCAAATAGAATATTTCATCCTTATATATGAAATACAGTTATTTCACCACGATATTGGTCGAAAATGTTAATAGAAATGCACTTTCCAGCAAGATTCTATGGCATTGCAGTGGCTATAGCACGCCACTATTATCTTTCCTCCTTATATATGCACGAAAGATAGCCCACCACGATATTAGTCGAAAACGTCAATA
>NW_017082982.1:0-294 GCF_001483705.2 Eufriesea mexicana
GTCCTTCCCGTCTACGACCCGGGGCCGCGAGCGGGTCCTTCGCCTGGGCGCCAGCGAGCCCGCCACGGGAAGCGCCCGCGACAGAGTCTGCCGAGGCCACCAGTACAGGCCGCGCGCGCAGGCCTTCGTTGGAGCTCGCTTGCTCCGGCGCACGGGCATGCGCATGCCCCCAGGCCGCCACGGGGAGCGTAAGCACGAGCTCCTCGAACTTTTCGTCGACTCGGGAATTGTGTGCCGCGAAGGCAGACTCCATACCGAACTCGGGCGCCGGTGCCGCTGCTCCGGCGCCCGCGG
>NW_017082983.1:0-294 GCF_001483705.2 Eufriesea mexicana
AAGGTAAGGCCAAAATTGGAAGATAAAGATTTGCTTTTTCTTTAAAATTCATTCCAGTAAAATGTAAAGTTCTAACAGCTTTTTCGATTTTTCTTTATTAATCAATACACTGAATGTCAATTGCTCAATGCCAGCACGTATTATAAATTCATATGTTACCAAATTATATTATGATTCATATGCTGCATAGTAAGCGTAAGCAAAACAAGAATAATGATTGCCAATTTTACTTTTCAAAATGTTTCCTCTCATCAATATTAGGTATTCACATTGAAAATAATAAACCATTTAAAT
>NW_017082984.1:0-294 GCF_001483705.2 Eufriesea mexicana
CGGTATAGTAGAGCAATGTAGAGCGCTGTAATCCGCTGAATATCAGTGTATGGCACAAAAGTAGAGGAAACCCTATCCATGCCTTCCTAACCTACCCTGACGAAACGCAACATAGCTCAAACTAACGAGCAGATACCACTATTACTGGTCACCCCAGATCCAAGCAGAGCATATCGGACGCAGTAGTGCACAGAGATTCCCCGTATATCAGTGAATAGCACAGAAGACCATGTAGAATATCGTAACCCAGCCAAACGCAACATTTCAAACCGTAGCATATTTCAGCCTAACATG
>NW_017082985.1:0-294 GCF_001483705.2 Eufriesea mexicana
AGCACGCCAATAGAATCTCTCCCCCTTATTTATGCACGAAAGTTAGCTCACAACGATATTAGTTATCTTTCCTACTTACTTACGCAAGGAAGTCAGCTCACCACGATATTAGTCGAAAATGTCTACAAAATCGTATTTTCCATACACAATCTATACCATTGATATGGCTATTGCACGCAAAATGCATCTTTCCTCCTTACTTACGCAAGGAAGTTAGCTCACCACGACATTAGTCGAAATGTCAATAAATTTGAATTTTAAAAAACACATTCTATATCAATGCAATGGCCATAG
>NW_017082986.1:0-294 GCF_001483705.2 Eufriesea mexicana
CAAATCAAGTTATGACATACAATTTTGTGATGTGGGTTTATTAAAGGAGTCTTCTACAGTCTAATGTCAAAAATATCCATTCTTTTTTCTTTTCCTGTTTCTTAAAGTACGTGTTTTCATGAATGCTTTTCGTAAATATTAGACTCGAACTCTTACAAATGGCAGAGTTATAGTTATAGTTATAGGAACGTGAAACTTTAAACTCTTATTCCTCTTTAAAAAATATTGGAAGAAATCAAGCAAGATGGTACAATAAAAGATCCCCTTAAGTCTTCAGAGATAAATATCTAGATG
>NW_017082987.1:0-294 GCF_001483705.2 Eufriesea mexicana
TCTCATTTTGAAAATATCGTCGACTCTATGACAGAAAGTCTTCGAATCACTATTTTTCTGTAAGGAAAAAGTTTTCGAGTGCAAAGGATTAAAAATATACACATTACGCTATACTTTTTATTAATTTACATTTAGGATAAAATATTACATTATACTATGTCGCGTGGTATTCGTTGGAACAGTCTAAACGCATTTGACGTGATTTTGAACAATTGGAACAATAGATCGTAGTTCTTTTTCCATATTTCGTAATTATCTGTCAATATGTTTATGACTGATAAAACTCTACCAAGT
>NW_017082988.1:0-294 GCF_001483705.2 Eufriesea mexicana
CTTGATTTTTGAGCCCAAATCATAGATGGCGCTGATCGCAGGCGGTAAAATTTTTATTTATTCCGCAGTAGAAAATTAATAAATTCCCAAGTTTTTCTAACTAATTCATGAACATCTACAGCTGCACAGCAAAATTGAAATTATAGACAACATTCGTATACAGTATTTAATTTAATAATTAATACTTACACGAGCAATAGGTATTGTATTTCCTGTAGTAAATAAGATTCTTATAGAAAAGTATTTTTCTTGCATAATATTCCTATTATTTTGTAATAAATATATACTAGCATA
>NW_017082989.1:0-294 GCF_001483705.2 Eufriesea mexicana
GTTTGTTAAGTTTAGGATTGGAAAGCTTCGACTTTTACGCTGTACACCGCTTTTCGGTGGATTTCTGCGCAATACAGTGCTGTAGCATTTTCTCCATGGCTCCGAGGAGGTGGGCAGTATTGTCCTGGATATGTTAGTATGACTTGGGTTGCGTTTTGTTATTTTACGCCTGGGAAGGTTAGGAGAGGGTAGCTTTCACTTTTGCGCTATACACGGCCATACGTTGAATTTCTGCGCTCTACGTTGCTCTACTATATTCTGCTCGTCCCTGCGGAGACCAGCAGTAGCGGTCGT
>NW_017082990.1:0-294 GCF_001483705.2 Eufriesea mexicana
TAACCAAACGGAGCCTAACTCAACGTAACGTGCTAAGACCATAATTGCTGGCCTACCCAGAGCAGAGGAGAATGTACTAGAGGAGAGCAGGGCGCAGAAATCCTTACAATATCTACGTATAAAGGATAAGTCAAAGCTACCCAAACCTAACCCAAACCAACGTAACCTAGCCAAACGTAACATATCTAAACATATGCTGCCGCGGCCACTATTGCCGGCCGCACCAGCGCTATGCAGAATGTACTAGAGGACAGTAGAGCGCAGAAATTCACCGAATAGCAGTGTATAGCACAA
>NW_017082991.1:0-294 GCF_001483705.2 Eufriesea mexicana
AGAGCGAAGCAGATCATAGAACTACTCGGCATTGCAGTGTAAAGCGCAAAAGTAAGGAAAACCTAACCGAACATGGCATAACGAAGACCATAGGAACGTTGAATAACACAGCGTAAGACGCCAAGACCACTATTACAGCCTTTCCCAGAGTCAAATTGACCATACCAGATAACAGCGGTGCGCGACAATCCACCGAAGAGCAGTGCGCAGCACAAAAGTCGCAGGTATCCCTTCCTAACCTAGACAATTGTAACATAACCGAACATAGCCTAACTCCACCTGACCGCCCTACAC
>NW_017082992.1:0-294 GCF_001483705.2 Eufriesea mexicana
GGGTGGCCGGCAATAGTGGCGGCGGCACGTTTGGTTGAGCTTTAATACGTCTCGTTGTGTTACGATTGGTTAGGATAAGATAAGGTACCCTTGACTTTCATGCTGCATACTGCCTTTCGGTGAATTTCCCGGCTCAACTGTGCTCTAATATGCTCTCCTTTGCTGTGCGGTGGTCAGAAATAGTGACCGTGGCATGTTAGGCCAAGTAAGGTTACCTTTGGTTAGTTTAAATTAGTATGGTAAGGTCTACATAGCTTCGATTTTACTGCTATACCTCCGATTATATTTGGCGTT
>NW_017082993.1:0-294 GCF_001483705.2 Eufriesea mexicana
TTAACTTTTCGCTATAAGATAAAATTACATTCTGGGTTGTGCGATTTTTTTTTATCGAGATACTCTACTTTGAAATTATGTCGACTTTTTCTGTACTTGCGAAAATATTTGAAAGACGCTAATTTTTTTTCAACTTTTTTGTCAACAGTGTCGTATAGTATTAACTTTTCGCTATAAGATAAAATTACATTCAGGGTTGTGCGATTTTTTTTTATCGAGATACGCCACTTTGAAGTTATATCGACTTTTTCTGTACTTGCGAAAATATTCCAAAGACGGTAATTTTTTCTCAAC
>NW_017082994.1:0-294 GCF_001483705.2 Eufriesea mexicana
GAGAATAGAATCGTCCCTCCCTATTTATGCAAGAGAGTTAGCTCACCACGATATTAGTCGAAACTGTTAATAAAATTGGACTTTCCAGACAGATTCTATAGAAATGCAATGGCTATAGCACGCCAATAACATCTACCCTACTTCTTTAAGCAAGAAAGATAGCACACCACGATATTAGTCGAAACTGCTAATAAAATTGGACTTTCCAGACAGATTCTATAGGATTGCAAGGACTATAGCACGCCAAGAGAATCTTTCCTCCTTATTTATGTAAGAAAGTTAGCTCACCGCGAT
>NW_017082995.1:0-294 GCF_001483705.2 Eufriesea mexicana
GACTTGGCTCTGGGAAGGCCAGCAAATGTGGTCTCGGCACGTTACGCTGTGTCAGGTTATGTCAGGATATGTTGGGCCAGGCGATGTTTGGTGAGCTTAGCTTTATCTTTTATGCTCCGCGCTGCCCTTCGGTGGTTTTCTGCGATGTACTGTGCCCTAGTATGTCTTGCTTGGCACTGGAAATGGCAGCAATTTCGGACTCGGCACGTTAGGTTGAGTTAGGCTATGTTGGTTTATCTTCTGTTGGTTTGGGTTAGGTATGGGTATCTTTGACTCTTCCGGTATACACTGCGA
>NW_017082996.1:0-294 GCF_001483705.2 Eufriesea mexicana
GTGGCGAGGCCAGCAAGGTGATCTGGGCGCGTTTGGTTTTAGTTATACTACGTTTGCATATGATAATTTTTGGTTACGTCTGGATAGAGTAGCTTAGACTTTTGTGCCATTCACCACCTTTCGGCAGGTTTCTCCGCTCTACTGCGCTTGAATATGTTCTTCTCGACTCCGGGGAGGCGAGCAATAGTGGCCGTGGCACGTTTGGTCGAGGCACGTTACGATTGGTTATGCCAGGTTAGGCTGCAACTGGTTAGGATATCTTTGGAATTGGGCATATACACAGCTTTTCGTTGG
>NW_017082997.1:0-294 GCF_001483705.2 Eufriesea mexicana
TTGCTGCGCTCGGCTGTGCTCGAGTATGTTCTGCTTGGCCCTGGGCAGGACAGAAATAGTAGTCTCTGCACGTCAGGTTTGCTTTGGCAACGTTTGCATATTATAAGTTTGTTTATGTTAGGAGAGAATAGCTTCGACTTTTGCGCCATTTAATGCTATTCGGTGGATTTCTGCGCCCCAATGCGCTCTAATATGTTCTGCTCGCCTCTGGGGTAGTCAGTAATATTCGTATGGGCAAGTTAGTTTGAGCTATGTTACGTTTTATTGGGGTAGGTTAGGAATGCTTGGTTGGAA
>NW_017082998.1:0-294 GCF_001483705.2 Eufriesea mexicana
TAGATCGCCTAACGCATTCAATCCAATGGCAAGTACTGCCATCTACTTGCCAGAGAATAAGTCTGTTCAAAACTTATAAGCTGCCTTAGCTTGGTGATTAGTTGGCCTAACGCCTTCAATCCAATGGCAAGTAATGCCACCTACTTGCCAGAGAATAGGTCTATTGAAAGTCTATATTCTGTTATAGCTTGGAGAATACGTCGCCAGCGCTTTCAATCCTATGGCAAGTAGAGCCATCTACTTGCCAGAGAATTGGTCTATACAAAATCTATAATCTGTTAAAGCTTTTTGAAT
>NW_017082999.1:0-294 GCF_001483705.2 Eufriesea mexicana
TCAAAGCTATCCTATCCTAACCAAACCGATCGTGTCATTACCGAACGCAACATAACACAATCTATCGTGCCACGTCCACTGTTTCTGCCCCCCCCCCAGAGTCGAACAGAGTGTAGTAGAGCGAAGTAGAGCGCAGAAATCGGCCAAGTAGCCATGTATAGCACAAACATCAAAGATATTCTGACCTAACCGGACAAAACCTTACCTAACCAAACGTAGAATGAATGAACCTGACGAGAGGCGACCTATATAGCTGTCCTCCTATAGCCAAGCAGGATATATCTGAGCACGGTA
>NW_017083000.1:0-294 GCF_001483705.2 Eufriesea mexicana
CCCATACATGCATCCATTCGTACATACATCCTTCCATCCATCCATCCATACATACATCCACCCATCCATACATACATCCATCCATACGTCCATACAACAATCCATCCTTCCATCCATCCATCCATCCATACATCCATATATACATAAATACATGCATCCATACATACACCAATTCTTTCGTCCATACATACATCAATACATACGTCCTTCCATACACCCATACATACATAAATACATACATCCATTCAAACATCCATACATACATACATGCATACATCCATCCGTCCATACAGC
>NW_017083001.1:0-294 GCF_001483705.2 Eufriesea mexicana
TAAAAATGGCATAATAAAACATCATTCCATACATTAGTAAACAATAACTTTTTTTCGAATACATTTGTGTTAGGACCACGATTAAATTGAATCGAAGAAATAAGACAAAATCTACGCGACATAAGTCCAGAAACATACAAAGTACTCACGATAAGTTGAGGTCATAATGTAAGAAAACATATTCCCAAACACAGTTCCCTTTCTGACATCGCTGAGTCTAGTTCATATTGCAGTTTGTGTTGTGTTTAATATGACAAAAACGCAATATTTAACGGACGCTGAGAAACTAAAAAT
>NW_017083002.1:0-294 GCF_001483705.2 Eufriesea mexicana
GCAATGGTCGTAGCTTGCCAATATAATCTTTCCTCCTTGTTTATGCAAGAAAGTTAGCTCATCTCGATATAAGTCGAAAATGTCAATGAAATTGAAATTTTCAGCCAGATTCTATTGCAATGCATCGTCTATAGCCCGCCAGTAGAATCTACCCTGCTTATTTAGGCAAGACAGGTAGCTCACCACCATAATAGTCGAAACTGTCAATAATATTGAACTTTCCAGCCAGATTCTATAGAATTGAAATGCCTATAGCACGCCAATCGAATCTTTCCTCCTTATCTATCCAAGAAA
>NW_017083003.1:0-294 GCF_001483705.2 Eufriesea mexicana
TGACTCGGTTAGGATTTCATTGAAGTTTGTGGTATAAACTGAAATTCGGTGGATTCAAGCGCTCCACCTTGCTCTCCTATACTCTGATCGAATCTCGGGAGGCGAGTAATAGTGGTCGCAGCACGTCAGGTTGAGTTAGGTTACGTTTCGTTAGGCTATGTTGGGGTTAGTTTTATTAGGATACCTTTGACTATCCTACCCTTCACTATTTTTCGGTTGATTCCCGTAGTCTACTGTGCTCTGCTACTCTCTGCTTGACTGTGGGGAGGCCGGAAGCAGTGTTCGCGGAACGTT
>NW_017083004.1:0-294 GCF_001483705.2 Eufriesea mexicana
CTCGCAAGAAGATTCTATTCTTCCGCGTCCGACTAGTGCGTTCTCCGTGCCTCTAGTGACGAGCCTAGGGAATTGAGCAATTCCAAATTTCTTCCTAATACCTCGTTTTGGGACGAGTTTTATTTTCCAAATTTAAGAACGTTATACGAGATTAAGGTAAACGGAATTTATGCCAAGAAATTGGAAATGTGTGACAAGAGAGGGGGCTTCGTTTAGGCTACTACGGTAAAATTACCCGCTAATAAATGATAATACTGTTACGAGATCGTATCCACCCGGTATTTGGCCAAGAAG
>NW_017083005.1:0-294 GCF_001483705.2 Eufriesea mexicana
AGTAGAGCCATGTAGAGCGCAAAAATTCACCGAAGTGCAGAGCATAGCACAAAAGTCTAAGCTACCCTGTCCTAACCTAAGCGAAATTAACGTAACCGAACGCAACATAGTTCAGGCTAACGTGCCGAGAGCACAACTTCTGGCCTCCCCACAGCCAAGCAGAATATCCTAGGGCACAACAGAGCGCAGAAATGCACAGAATAGCTGTGTATAGCAAAAACGTCAGTGCTATCCTGTCTTAACCAGGCCAAGCGTAATGTGACCAAATGTAGCCTATCTCAACCGAACGAACCG
>NW_017083006.1:0-294 GCF_001483705.2 Eufriesea mexicana
TTACATTTTCGACTTATATCGTGGTGAGCTACCTTCCTTGCGTAAGTAAGGAGGAAACATTCTGTTGGCGCGCTGTAGTCATTGCAAAGCTATAGAATCTGAATCGGAAATTCACTTTCATTGACATTATCCACTAATATCGTGTTGAGCTATCTTCCTTGCATAAATAAGAAGGAATGATTCTATTGGAGTGCTATTGCCATTGGACTGCTATAGAATCTTGCTGGAGAATTCAATTTTATTGACATTTTCGACTAATATCGTTGTGTGCTATCCTTCTTGCATAAATAAGGA
>NW_017083007.1:0-294 GCF_001483705.2 Eufriesea mexicana
CAAGAAAGTTAGCTCACCACGATATTAGCCGAAAATGTCTATGAAATTGAATTTAGCAGCCAGATTCTACAGCTCTGCAATGGTTATAGCGTGCCAATAGATTCTTTCTTCCTTATTTATGCAACGATGTCAGCTCACCACGTTATTAGTCGAAAATGTCTATAGAATTGATTTATCCATCCAGATACTATAGAATTGCAATGTCTATAGCACGCCAATAGAATCTTTCGCCCATATGCATCCAAGAAAGTTAGCTCACCGCGATATAAGTCGAAAATGGCAATAGAATTGAAT
>NW_017083008.1:0-294 GCF_001483705.2 Eufriesea mexicana
AACATAGCCTGACATTACCTAACCAAACCGAACGCAGTATAACTCAACATAACGTGCCGCGGCCACTGCTCCTAGCGTCCCCTGAGCCAAGCCGAATGCAGTAGAGAACACTAGATCACGGAAATCCACCGAGTGACAGTGTATGGCACGAGGGTTTAAGCTATCCAAACCAAACTTTGCCTAACCCAACATAACCAAACATAACATAACTCAACGCAACGTGCCAGGACCAGTATTTCTCGACGCCCCTGAGTCGAGCAGAGCATAGTAGAGCAATGTTGAGCGCAGGAATCC
>NW_017083009.1:0-294 GCF_001483705.2 Eufriesea mexicana
CAGGTCAGTTCATGTCACGACAGTTCAGATCAGGTCAGGTCAGGTCTGGTTAGGTCAGTTCAGTGCAGCTCATGTCAGGTCAGGTCAGGTCATGTCGGGTCAGGTCATGCCAGGTCAGGTCAGGATAGGTCAGGCCTGGTCAGGTGAGGTCAGGTGAGGTCAGGTCAGGTCTGGTCAGGTCAGATGCTGTCTGTTCAGGTCATATCAGGTCAGGTCAGGTCAGATGCTGTATGTTCAGGTCATTTCAGGTCAGGGCAGGTCAGGCCAGATCATATATGGTCTGGTCAGGCCAGG
>NW_017083010.1:0-294 GCF_001483705.2 Eufriesea mexicana
ACTAAACAACGTTTACGAGCTTTCCGCGATAAACTTGTTTCAATGGCTATTAGAAAATGTTGGTCAGTAAATCTTAATGATAATGATGGACATGGTGTAATTTCTCGTGTTGCTGCTTTTATTTCTGGTTTATTTTGTTCAAATATTTCTTCTGCTTGTAGACGTGAAATGTTCTATCTTAATGAATAGTTTACAGTCGTAATACAAAATAATGAAGTCTTTAGAATTATCGAAAATAAAGGTATTAAAATAAGAGTTATGCTGTAAACACGGCCTCTGGTACAAAACAGCGTG
>NW_017083011.1:0-294 GCF_001483705.2 Eufriesea mexicana
CCATTCATCAATCCGTCCATCCATCCATCCATACATCCATACATACATCAATACATTCATGTACACATACACCAATACATTCGTCCATACATACATGCACACATACATCCCTCCATTCATCTTTGCATCCATACATCCATACATACATACATCCACGCTTATATCCCTCCATCCATACAGCCATTCATCCCTACATGCATCCATCCATACATCCATCCATCCATACACACGTACGTCCATACATACATACATCCACACATATATACATACATAAATCCATACATCCGTACATCC
>NW_017083012.1:0-294 GCF_001483705.2 Eufriesea mexicana
CTATAGCATTGCAATGGCTATAGCACGCCAGTAGAATCTTTCATCCTTATATATGCAAGAAAGCAGGGTCACCACGATATTAGAAGAGAATGCCAATGAAATTGAATTTTCCAGCCAGATTCTATAGCATTGTAGTGGCCATAGCGCACAAACAGAATATTTCATCCGTATTTATGCAATACAGTTATTTCACCACGATATTAGACGAAAATGTCAATAAAAATGTATGTGCCAGCAAGATTCTATAGTATTGCAATGGCTATGGCGCGCCAATACTATATTTCATGCTTATTT
>NW_017083013.1:0-294 GCF_001483705.2 Eufriesea mexicana
TATCTAACGTTTGGTTAGGTTAGGATACGATAGCCTTGACTTTTGTGCTATACACTGCCATCCACGGATTTCTGCGCACTACTGTGCTCTAGTACATTCCGCTTGTCTTTGTGGAGGTCAGCAATGATTGTCTCGTCATGCTCGGTTGATCTATGGTATGTTTGTATATGTTACGTTTGGCTAGGTTAAAATAGGATAATTTGACTTTTGCGCTTTTCGCTGCTATTCGTAGAATTTCTGCTCTCTAGTGTGCCATAATATGCTTTAATTGGCTCTGCAGGGGCCAGAAATGTG
>NW_017083014.1:0-294 GCF_001483705.2 Eufriesea mexicana
GTTCTACTTTGCTCTTCTATTACCTGCTCGGCCCTGGGGATGTCAGCAGCAGTGGTTGCGGCAAGTTAGGTTGCATTAGGTTGCACTTGGTTACGTTTCGTTCGATTAGGTAATGATAGCGTAGCACCGAATTTTGGGCTATACGATGGGATTCAATGGATTTATGCGCTCTACTGTGCTCTACTACGTTCTGCCTGGCCACCTGGAGGTCATCAATAGTGCTCGCGGCAGGTTAGGTTGAGTAATGTTACATTTGGTTATGTAACGAGTCGATACACTATGAGAGGATAGCTT
>NW_017083015.1:0-294 GCF_001483705.2 Eufriesea mexicana
AACTTTGTGCGTAGCTCTTAGCTTGGTATCGTTTTCCAAAAATTATTCTTTGGAAAGCGATACAAATTACCAGGTCTCACCACGTGGAGGTGGCTACGTATCGAGACCCGGACATGCGCCCTAATGGCGCAACCTGCTGGCGCTACATGTATCAAAGGCACCCCCTAATCTAACTTGGAGCGAATTAAGTTAAAATGACTCTACTGACACTTTATAAAATATCGTGTCTTTTCAAAGGGACTTCGATTCGGTATACTAAAATTTATTACTCTACTGCCGCAACGCTAGCAGACT
>NW_017083016.1:0-294 GCF_001483705.2 Eufriesea mexicana
GAAGCAGCTCACTTGGCCCTGGCTCCGGGTTGTCTAGCAGCCCGCAGCCTCGTTGCCACCGGGTCCACGTGGAGGCGGATCTGCCAGCTTACGCTCGGTCCCAGCAGGATAGCGTGTGCCGATATGCCTGCACCGTTCCGTTATGCGTCTCTGGATACCGTCTGCGGTTACGGTCACAGGTGCCTTAATTCTCTTCCCTTGCTGTTGTTTCCCTCCGGTGCTTCTCGTGGGCATCCTTTCTGGCCATCTTCTTCGCATGTGCAAGTTGGCTACTTCCTCCTTAGCAGCGGTTGG
>NW_017083017.1:0-294 GCF_001483705.2 Eufriesea mexicana
TAATATCATGTTGAGCTACCTTTCCTGCATATATAAGGATGAAGGGTTCTCCTGGCGTGCTATTGCCATTGAAATGCCATAGAATCTGGCGAGAAAATACAACTTTATTGATATTTTCCACTGATATCGCGGTGACCTTCCTTCCCCGCATAAATTATTATAAAGGATACTATTGGCGTGCTATGGCCATTGCACTGCTATAGAATCTGGTTGGAAAAATGAATTTTATTAACATTTTCTACTAATATCGTGATGAGCTTACTTTCTTGCATAAACAATGAGGAAAGATTCTGT
>NW_017083018.1:0-294 GCF_001483705.2 Eufriesea mexicana
GTTTCTGTGCTCTAATGTGCTCTACCGTATTCTGCTTGGCTCTGGGGAAGCCAGAAGGAGAGGTCGCGGCACGATCGGTCGAGTTATGCTACGTTTGGTCGTGTTAGGTTGCGACAGGCTGGGTCGGGCGATCATTGACTATTGTGCTCTTCACTGCAATGTGGTCTGTTTCTGCTCTTTACTTTGCTCTTGCATACTCTGCTTGGCTCTGCGTAGGGCAGCAATATTGGTCTCGGCACGTTAGATTGTGTTAGGGTACGTTCGGATGTGTCACGTTTGGCTAAATTAGGACAG
>NW_017083019.1:0-294 GCF_001483705.2 Eufriesea mexicana
ATGGATGTATGTATGGATGCATGTATGGATGTATGTATGTATGGATGTATGCATGTATGGATGGACGTATGTATGGATGTATGGATTTATGAATGTATGGATGAATGCATGTATGTATGTATGGATGTATGGTTCGATGGATGTATGGATGGGTGGATATGTGAATGGGTGTATGTACGGATGGGTGGATGTTTGGATGGATGGATGTATGGATGGATGGATGTATTAATATATGGACGATTGTATGCATGGATGCATGAATGTGTGGCCGTATTTGCGTTATGGATTTGCGGA
>NW_017083020.1:0-294 GCF_001483705.2 Eufriesea mexicana
CATAGCTGGCCAATAGAATCTTTCCTTCGTATTTATGCAAGAAAGTTACCTCACCACGATATTGGTCGAAAATGTCAATAAAGTGGCATTTTCGAGGCAGATTCAAAAGCATTGCAATGGCTATAGCACGGCAATAGCGTCATTCCTACTTATTTATACAAGAAAATTACCACACAACGATATTAGACGAAATTGTTATTGAAATCGAATTTTCGAGCCAGACGCAATAGCATTGTAATGGCTTTAGCACGGCAATAGTATCTTTCCTCCTTATTTATACAAGAATGTTAGCTC
>NW_017083021.1:0-294 GCF_001483705.2 Eufriesea mexicana
AGTACTACAAAACATAGATGTTAATATACATCAATTATAAATAGTTTAGTTTCGCTTGTACAGGTAGTATTGCCTTTAGTGCTAAGTAAGTTTAGAAAATGAACTTTAATAAAATATAAACAATTAAATTAGACTTAAACGAATAAGCTACCTAAGGCAATAAATCGTGAATAATATGCGCGAAATTTCCGACATAAATAAAGTTAAACAAGGCGATAGGAGAATGGGTGTTATTAATGTATTTCATTTGTCAAGCATAAAAAATCCGATGAATAGTGAACGATACGCAGGCTT
>NW_017083022.1:0-294 GCF_001483705.2 Eufriesea mexicana
AATGGCAAGTACAGCCATCTACTTGCCAGAGAGTAGGTCTATTCAAAATCAATAATCTGTTATAGCTTGGTGAATAGGTCGCTTAACGCCTTCAACGAATGGCAAGTACAGCCATCTACGTGCCAGAAAATATGTCTATTCAAATTCTATAACATGTTATAGCTTGGTGAATAGATCGCCTAACGCTTTCATACCAATGGCAAGTACAGCCATCTACTTGCCAGAGAATAGGTCTATCCAAAATAAATAATCTGTTATAGCTTGGTGAATAGGTCGCTGAACGCCTTCAACCTA
>NW_017083023.1:0-294 GCF_001483705.2 Eufriesea mexicana
ATCCATAAATCCATACTTCCGTACATCCGTCCATCCAAACCTCAATCCATCCATACATCCATCAATCGACACAACCATTCATCCATACATACATCCATGCATACATCCTTCTTTCCATACACCTATCCATCCATACATTCACCCAACCATGCGTTCATACGTCCACACAAAGATATATCTTAAAATCCATACATCCGTACATATATACATCCATGCATTCATACATACGTACATCCATACATGCATACATCCATACATACTTACATCCATACATACTTACATCCATACATCCAT
>NW_017083024.1:0-294 GCF_001483705.2 Eufriesea mexicana
TGTTCGGTGGATTTCTGCGCTCTACTGTGCTCTAGCATGCCCTGCTTGGCTCTGGGGATGGCAAAAATAGCGCTCTCGTAACGTAATTTGGAGTTAGGCTCTGTTTGGCTATTTCCAGTTGGTTTGAGTTCGGTTTGGGTCTCTTTGCCTTTTCTGATATACACTGCGATTCTATGGATTCCTGCTTTCTGCTGTACTGTAACATGTTCTGCTTCACTCTGGGGAGGCCAGTAACAGTGGTCGCGGCACATTAGGTTAAGTTAGGGTACGTTTGGTTATGTTACGGTTCCATAT
>NW_017083025.1:0-294 GCF_001483705.2 Eufriesea mexicana
TGGGGTGCTATAGCCAGTGCAATGCTCAAGAATCAGGCTCGAAAATTCAGTCTTATTGACATTATTGACTAGTATCGTGCTGAGATAACTTTCTTTCATAAATAAGGGGGAAAGATAGTATTCGCGTGCTATAGCCGTTGGAATGCTATAGAATCTGGTTGGAAAATTCAATTTTATTGTTTTCGACTAATACCGCGGTGTGCTAACTCTCTTGCAAAGATAAGGAGGAACGATCCTCTTGGGGTGCTATAGCCATTGCAATGCTAAAGAATCTGTCTGGAGAATACGATTTTT
>NW_017083026.1:0-294 GCF_001483705.2 Eufriesea mexicana
ATTAAGGTGTTTTTTTTAACAAACTCCAACAGAGCTGCTTTATTTTTCTTCGACACGAGTAGTTTCTTGCATGCTTCGCGTAAAAAAAGATTATTTTCATCCAAACAACTAACTGTCCTGCTATGAATGTTTTCCAAACCCAGTTTATTTTTAATTTCAGGAGCAATGTAAAATGAATTCGACTTCGAGAGCGTTGCAATTCGACGATCTAAATTTTCAGTTGTTTTTCGCAGTCTGCCAGTTCGTGGTGCTGCTTTAACAGTTTCATATCCGTCAAATCGTTTTATAATCTTA
>NW_017083027.1:0-294 GCF_001483705.2 Eufriesea mexicana
GAAATCCAGCGAACACAAGATTACAGCACAAAAGCCCTATACCATATCCTAACCTATCAAAACGTAATAAAACCAAACGTAACCTGACTTAATCTAACGTGCCAAGACCACTACTGCTGGAATCTCCATTGACAAGCAGAGCATATTAGAGCAGCCTGGAGCGTAGAAATCCACCGAACATCTGTGTATGCCACGAAAGTCAGACACATCCAAACCTAAGCCAAGCTGACGTAGCGTAGCCAAAAGTGGAGTAACGCAACGTAACGGGCCGAGACCACTATTACTGGCCTGCCG
>NW_017083028.1:0-294 GCF_001483705.2 Eufriesea mexicana
GGATGTATGGATGGGTGGATGTATGGATGGATGAATGTATGGAAAGATGGATGTATGGATGGATGTATGTATGGATGAATGGTAGTGTGGATGGATGGATGTATAGATCGATTGAGGTATGGATGGACGTATGTAGGTATGTATGAATGGACGAATGTATATATGTTCGGATGTATGGATTTATGGTTTTATGGTTGTGTGGATGAATGGATGTATGGCTGGATGGATGTATTGATGTACAGGTGTTTGGATGTACGTATGTATGGATGTACGGACGAATGGATGTATGGATGG
>NW_017083029.1:0-294 GCF_001483705.2 Eufriesea mexicana
GCGCAAAAGTCAAAGCTACCATGTCCTAACTTAGCTAATCGTATCATAACCAAACGCAAATTAGCACAACCTGACTTGACGCGACCACTATTGCTGGCCTGCCCAGATCCATACAGAACATATTAGAGGAGAGTGGAGCACAGAAACCAACATAACCGCTGTGTATATCAAAAAAGTCAAAGCTACCAGAGCCTAACCAAAACTAACCTAAACTAACCAACCGTAGCATACCTCAGCACAAAGTGTCGAGACCACTGCTGCTGGCCTCCACAGGGCCAATCAGAATATACCACA
>NW_017083030.1:0-294 GCF_001483705.2 Eufriesea mexicana
AGAAAATGTCAATGAAATTGAATATTCCAGCCGGATTCTAAAACATTGCAATGGCTATTGTACGCTAATAGAATTCTTCCTCCTTACGAATGTAAGGGAGGTGGCTCACCACGATATATGTTGAAAATGTCAACAAAATTGAATTTCCCAGTCAGATCCTGTAGCAATGCAATGGCAACAGCACGTCTAAAGAATCCTTCCTCTTTATTTATGCACGAAAGTCAGCTCACAACAATATTAGAAGAAAATGTCAATGAAATTGAATATTCCAGCCAGATTCTAAAACATTGCAAT
>NW_017083031.1:0-294 GCF_001483705.2 Eufriesea mexicana
ATAATAATAACAATAATAACAATGCTAGTGTCTCATAGTGGGACTACTGGCCCATAACGAGTTGTTATTTGTCAAACTATTCCATGATTTTGAACAAATCGAACACGATCCATCTTTAAATTATAATAATAACAATGCTAGTGTGTAATAGTGGGACTACTGGCCCATAACGAGTAGTCATTTGCCACACAATTCCACGATTTTGAATAAATCGAACACGATCCATCCTTAAATAATAATAATAATAATAACAACGCTAGTGTTTAATAGTGGGACTACTGGCCCACAACCGAG
>NW_017083032.1:0-294 GCF_001483705.2 Eufriesea mexicana
GGTCTCAGCACGTTACGATGGATCAGTCTACGCTCGTTTATGTTGGGTTAGGCTAAGTTTGCTAATAGTAGCTATAACTTTTGAGCTATACAATGCTGTTTGGTGGATCTCTGCGCCCCACTGTGCTGTAGAATGTCCTGCTTGGTTCTGGTGAGGGCAGCATTAGCGGTCTCGGGACGTTAGTTTGAGTTAGGCTATGTTTGGCTATGTTCTGCTTGTTTGGGTTAGGCTTGTGTTGCTTCGACTTTTCTGATTTAGACAGCGGTTCTATGGATTTCCGCGTTCTAGTGTCCA
>NW_017083033.1:0-294 GCF_001483705.2 Eufriesea mexicana
GAACAGACATGACATGACATTACCTGACCTGACTTGAGCTGACCTGACCTGACCTGACCTGACCCGACCGGACTGACCAGACCTGACCACACATGACATGACATGACCTGACCTAATCTGACCTGACCTGACATAACCTGACCTGACCTGGCCTGACCTGCCCTGGCCTGACCTGACCTGACCGGGCTGACCTGACCTGAACTGACCTAACCAGACCTGACCTGACCTGATCTGATCTGACATCTCCTGACGTGACCTAACCAGAAATGACATGACATGACATGACCTGGCCTG
>NW_017083034.1:0-294 GCF_001483705.2 Eufriesea mexicana
TGCACGCACTGCATTGCTCAACAATAGTCTGCTCGACTCTGGGGAGACCAGAAATTGTGGTCTCGGCACGTTAGCTTGAGTTAAGCTAGGTTTGGTTAGGTTATGTTTGCTTGGGTCATGTTCTTATAGCATTGACTATCGTGGAGAAGACTGCTGTTCCGGGGGCTTCTGCGCTCTGCTGTGCTCTAGCATGTTCTGCTTTGCTCTGGGGAGTCCTGAAATGGAGGTCTCCGCACGCTAGTTTGAGTTAAGTTACGCACGGCTTGGCTACGTTAGGGCAGGTTTGTTGGGATA
>NW_017083035.1:0-294 GCF_001483705.2 Eufriesea mexicana
CTGTTATAGCTTGGTGAATGGGTCGCCTAACGCCATCAATCCAATGGCAAGTACAGCCATCTAAATGCCAGAGAATAGGACTCTTCAAAATCTATAGCCTGTTATAACATAGTGAAGAGATCGCCTAACGCCTTCAGACCAATGGCAAATTCAGCCATCTACTCGCCAGATAATAGGTTTATTCAAAGTCTATAACCTGTTATAGATTGGTGAATAGATCGCCTAACGCCCTCCATCCAATGGCAATTACAGCCATCTACTTGCCAGAGAATAGGGCCATTCAAGATCTATAAT
>NW_017083036.1:0-294 GCF_001483705.2 Eufriesea mexicana
GCAATGGAATCTAAAATATGTAAAAATAAAAATATGGGAGGTACATTTCTTCGGACATAAGTATATAGGAAAGTAATGGAAGAAAGAAGTACATAGTACGCTACTCTACGTACGAAGAGAAGGAAGATGGCTGCGAATGGTGAAAGAAAAAATGAAGGACAGAATACGTAAAGTTCTTAGGAATGAGACAGTTGGAAGAAAATGCATTGGTTGAAAGATGGAAAAAAACGGAAGAACTCTAAGGAGCTCGAATCTAATAACGAGAGTTGATTCCAAAGGAAGAAACCTAGAAGC
>NW_017083037.1:0-294 GCF_001483705.2 Eufriesea mexicana
CCCAATCCTAGTTCGCATCACTGAAAATTACTAACCAGTGCCAGCTTATATCACTGAAAATGTCTGACCAATGCCGGACTATATCACTGAAAATATCTGACCAATGCCGGACTATAGCACTGAAACTGTCTGACCAGTGCCGGACTATATCGCTGAACATTTCTGACCAATGCTAGGCTATATCACTGAAAATATCTGACCAATACCGGCTTATATCACTGAAAATGTCTTACCAATGCCGGGTTATGCAGCAAGTTTTGATTGAATAAACAGATTTTGAAAAAAGATATGCAG
>NW_017083038.1:0-294 GCF_001483705.2 Eufriesea mexicana
CAACCAAGCGTAACGAAACCACTAGTGCAGGCCTCCACGCAGACAAGCAGAATGTACTAAAGCACGGTACAGCGCAGAAATCCTCCGCATTGCAGTGAATGGCACAAAAGCCGTATATATCATAACAGAACATGCCCTAACCTAACCTAACCAAACATAGCATAACTGAACATAACGTGCAGCAACCACTGCTCCTGGCCTCCCCATAGAGAACCAGAATGCAGTAGAGGACATTAGATCACAGGAATCCACCTTGTCGCAGCGTAAAGCACGAAGTCAAAGAAGCATATCCTA
>NW_017083039.1:0-294 GCF_001483705.2 Eufriesea mexicana
AAAATTGCATTTTCCAGCCAGATTCCAGTGCATTGCTATGGCTATAGCGCGCCAAAAGGTTCTTTCCACCTTATTTATGCAAGAAGGTTAACTCCCCAAGATATTAGTCAAAAATGTCAATAAAATTGAACTTTCCAGCAAGATTCTACGGCATTGAAATGGCTATAGTACTGCAAAATGATCTCCACTCCTTACTTATGCGAGGAAGATAGCTCACGACGATATTAGTCGAAAATGACAATGAAATTGAATTTTCAAGGACGATTCTATAGCACGGCGAAGCCTACAGCACGC
>NW_017083040.1:0-294 GCF_001483705.2 Eufriesea mexicana
GGATGTATGGATGGGTGCTTGTATGGATGGATGGATGAATGGTTCGATGGATGTATGAATGGGTGGATGTATGGATGCACGGTTGTTTGGGAAGGTGGATTTATGAATGGATGGAGGTATGAATGGATAGATGTATGGATCGATGGATGTACGGATGGGAGCTTGAATGGATGGTTGGATGTATGGTTCGATGGATGTTTGGATGGGTGGATGTGTGGATGGATGGTTGTTTGGGAAGTTGGATGTATGGATGGATGTATGTATAGATGAATGGTTGTATGGATGGGTGGATGT
>NW_017083041.1:0-294 GCF_001483705.2 Eufriesea mexicana
AAGTGGGGCGCAAAAGTCCATAGAATAGCGGTGTATAGAACAAAGGTCATATCTATCCCGGCCTAGCCCATGCTAAAATAACCGAACCTAAACGTAGCCTACCTCTACGTAACGCGCCGCGGCCATCATTGCTCGCCTCCACACAGTCGAGCAGGGTGTAGTACTGCAACGTGTAATGCAGAGATCCACGGAATAGCAATGTATAGCACAAAAGTCGAAAACATCCTATCATAACATGACAAAACCTAACCCAATATGACGTAGCGTAGCTGAGCATAACGTGCGGCGGCCACT
>NW_017083042.1:0-294 GCF_001483705.2 Eufriesea mexicana
TGCCTAACTCAAACGAACGTGACGAGAACACTATTACTGGACTCCCCGGAGTCGAGCAGGGTAGATTAGAGCAATGTAGAGCGTACAAGTGCCCTGAATATCGGAGTAGAGCACAAAAGCCAAACCCACCCTATCCAAACCTAACTAATCTTAACATGACTAAACGCATCCTCGCGCAACCTATGGAGCAATGTCCACAAATGGTAGCATCCCCAGAGTCGAGCAGAACACAGTAGAGCAATGTAAAGGGCAGCAAATCACCGAATAGCAGTTTATGGCGCAAAGGTCTGAATT
>NW_017083043.1:0-294 GCF_001483705.2 Eufriesea mexicana
AATCTCTGTGCTCCACTGTGCTCTAATTCGCTCTGATTGACTGTGAGGATGCCAGCGATAGTGGTCTCGGTTCATTAGGTTTATTCATTCTACGTACGGTTAAGTAAGGGTTGGTCTGGTGGGGTAAGGGCACGTTTGATATTTGTGCTATTCCCAGCCATTTGGTGGCTTTCTGTGATCTACTCTGCTATAGTCTATTCTGCTGGGCTCTGGGGATTCCAGTAATAGCGTTCTCGTGACGTTAGGTCAAGTTAGGTTAGGTTTGGCTTTGTTACGTTTGGATAGGTTAGGACA
>NW_017083044.1:0-294 GCF_001483705.2 Eufriesea mexicana
CGGACGACAGCAGTGGCGTTCGTGGCGCGAATGTTTTAAATAGGTTAAGCTTGGTTATGTTAGTTTGAGTAAGTTAGGACAGGATAGCTATGACTTTTGTGCTCTACACCACTATTGGGTGGATTTCTGAGTCCCACTGCACTCTAGTATTCTCTATTTGGCTTCGCGGAGGCTGGCAATTGTAGAGTCAACACGTTATTCTGGAATACGCTGCTTTCGGATTGGTTAGGATAGGTCAGGTTAGGTTGCGATACCTTTCACTCTTGTGCTATACACTTCAATGCGGTTGATGTC
>NW_017083045.1:0-294 GCF_001483705.2 Eufriesea mexicana
TATCGTTCTATTTGATGAGAAATAGAAAATAAAATTTGACATAGCAATAATTATTTCGAACGTGTTACTTTATTTCCATAAATTTCCTATAATACGGTATATATTAACTGCATTACAGTTTTATTCTAATCAATTTGAAAATACTGTTCTACTAAAAACAAAAAATAATAGAAAATAAAATTTGGCATAGCAATAATTATTTTAAACGCGTTACTTTATTCCCATAAATTTCCTACAACACGGTATATATTAACCGCATTACAGTTTTATTCTAATCAATTTGAAAATGCCGTT
>NW_017083046.1:0-294 GCF_001483705.2 Eufriesea mexicana
CCTTACCAAGCGTAATATAACCGAACGTTTTCTAACCCTACCTAACGTGCCAAGACCACTATTGCTGGCCTCCCCAGAGCCAAGCAGAACATACTAAGGAACAACGGAGTGCAGAAATGCATCGAACAACTGTTTATTCCACGAAAGTCGAAGCTATCCATACCAAATCCAAGCTAACGCAACCTAACCGAACGTGGCCTAACTCAAACCGATGCGCCGAGGCAATTATTGCTGGCCTCCGCCGAGTCGAACAGAGTGTGGTAGAGCACAGCAGAGCGTGGAGATTGACCAAAT
>NW_017083047.1:0-294 GCF_001483705.2 Eufriesea mexicana
TGTACTCTACGGCAATCTGCTTGGCTCCCGCTAGGCAAGGAGCAGTTGTCGCGGCACGCCATATTGTGTTATGCTTCGTTAGGTTTGGTTACGTTAGGCAATGTTAGGCGAGGATATCTAGGGCCTTTGTGTTATTTACCGAAATGCGTCCGATATCTGCGCCATACTCTGCCCTAGTACATTCTGCTTGTATCTGTGGATGTCGGCAATAGTGGTCTCGGCTCGTTAGGCTGAGCTGTGCCACGTTCGGTTATGTTACGTTTGGCGAGGTTAGGATGGGATAGACCAGGCGTC
>NW_017083048.1:0-294 GCF_001483705.2 Eufriesea mexicana
AGCAGAGAGTGGCAGAGCAATGCAGCGCGCAGAAATCCACTGAAGAGCAGTGAATTGCACAAAGGACAGAGTAGCGTCTCCTAACCTAGCCAGACGAAGCATATCCAAACGTAACCTAACACAACCTGACATGCCGAGACCACTATTGCTGGCCCCGCAGATACCTGCAGAATGTACAAGAGCACAGTTGTGCGCCGAAAAATATGGCATTGCTGTGAATAGCACAGAAGACGTAGATATCGTAACCAAAGCTAACCTATACCAACCCAACCAAACTTGGCATAGCTCAATATC
>NW_017083049.1:0-294 GCF_001483705.2 Eufriesea mexicana
AACGTGCCGCGACCGCAATGGCAGGCATCCCCATGTTACAGCAGATTAGATTTCAGCAGATGGGGGGGCTGGAATCCAACGAGGAACTGTGTACAGCACGGAAGCCAAGGCTTACCCTAACCAAACGTAACCAATCCTAACCTAACCAAACGTAACATAGCTCAAACTAACGTGCCACGAGCTCTATTGCTCTCATCCCGGGAGTCGAGCAGAGTATAGTAGAGAAATGTCGAGCACAGAAATCCTCTGAAGGGCAGTGTATAGCACAAAAATCTAAGCCACCCTGTCCTGACC
>NW_017083050.1:0-294 GCF_001483705.2 Eufriesea mexicana
TGCAAAATTTCTTAGCGCCCATGGGCGCCTTTCGTGTCACAAATGCAAAATTTCTAAGCGCCCATGGGCGCCTTTCGTGTCACAAACGCAAAATTTCTAAGCACCCATAGGCGCCCTCCGTGCCCTAAACGCAAAATTTCTAAGCACCCATAGGCGCCCTCCGTGCCCTAAACGCAAAATTTCTAAGCGCCCATAGGCGCCCCCCGTGTCACAAATGCAAAATTTCTGAGTGCACATAGGCGTCCCCCGTGTCACAAACGCAAAATTTTTAAGCGCCCATAGTAGCCAACGGGT
>NW_017083051.1:0-294 GCF_001483705.2 Eufriesea mexicana
TGTGACACATCATGACGTACCAGAAGATCGCCGACCAGTAGTCCCAGACCTTTGACACAGCCCTAATAAATCACTGAAACCATAGCCATCCCTTGGACCCGTGACACATAATACCAATAACCTCTCCTCCAGCCAAAACCATTATAAATATCCGAACCTGGAGCAAAATAAAGTTAGTACTATTCTGAAAATTGAGCTCATGAGTTACGTCTGTTCGTACCCTACTCGCGCACAGTGACACCGCCATCAAAGTCGCCGACCGCCGGGGTTCGGTCGTTGGCAATGGCTCTCTTA
>NW_017083052.1:0-294 GCF_001483705.2 Eufriesea mexicana
TACTGCACCACTGGCAATAGTGGCCTATTGCATCACTGGCAATAGTAGTCTACTGCACCACTGCCAACAGTAACCTGCTATACCACTGGCAATAGTAGCCTACTGCACCACTGGCAATAGTGGCCTATTGCACCACTGGCAATAGTAGTCTACTGCACCACTGCCAACAGTAACCTAGTATACCATTGGCAATAGTGGCCTATTGCACCACTGCTAACAGTAACCTAGTATACTATTGGCAATAGTGGCCTATTGCACCACTGACAATAGTAACCTACTGCACCACTGCCAACA
>NW_017083053.1:0-294 GCF_001483705.2 Eufriesea mexicana
TATATTATAGAAATTCTAGAATGACAAACGACCGGTCCACAAACCCTGGGTATATTAACAGTGGCCAACACAGTACTGAGTATAGCAATTATCACAGAGATGTAGCCTTTGCACTAATTTGTTCATTAACTATGCATATCCCAATGCAACTCTAGGGCACCTATGTATAGTACTTTAATGGCCTGTGATGCCAGCAATTCACATTACGGAGCTCAGTACATCTACCAGCTGAACTGTGTAGCCACTGTAATAATAAGTTCAATGATGATTATGATTTTGTGGCAATTCTAGAAT
>NW_017083054.1:0-294 GCF_001483705.2 Eufriesea mexicana
ATCCATACATCCATCCATCCATACACCCATACATCCATACGTCCATACATGCATACATCGATACATCCACACAACCGTACACCCGTCCATCCATACCTCAATCCTCCTATACATATATCCATCCATACATCCATCCACCGATGCGACCATCCATCCATTCATTCATACATACATCAATACATGCATCCATACATACACCCATAAACACATCCACCCAATCATACATCCATCCATAATCGCATCCATACATATACACATCCATACATCCATAAATCCATCCAGCCATTCATCCAT
>NW_017083055.1:0-294 GCF_001483705.2 Eufriesea mexicana
CATCCATACATACATCCATGCATGCAGCCATCCATACATACATCCACACATGCATCCATCCTTCCATACATCCATCCATCCATACAACGATTCATACATACGTACATCCATCCATACATCCATCTTTACATACATACATCCATCCATACATCTACCCATCCATACATCCATCGAACCATACATCCATCCATCCATGCAAGTACCCATCCATACACCCATCGATCCTTACATCTATCCATCCACTCATACATAAATCAATCCATCCATACATCCATACAACCATACAAACATCCA
>NW_017083056.1:0-294 GCF_001483705.2 Eufriesea mexicana
TAGTACAATGTGCAGCGCAGAAATCCGCGGATAGCAGTGTATGGCGCAAAAGTCCATACTATCATATCCTAACCTCACCAAACGTAACCTGACAAGACGTAGCATAACTCAACTTAACATGCATAGAACACAATTGCTGGCCTCCCCATATCCAAGCAGAGAATACTAGAGCACAGCAGAGCGCATGAACCCACCGCAATGCAGTGTATGACAAAAAAGTCAAACACATCATGGCCTAAGCCTTAACAAACATAACCCATTGAAGCATAGTGCAACACAACATAACGCGACGAG
>NW_017083057.1:0-294 GCF_001483705.2 Eufriesea mexicana
CCAAACGTAACCTAGCTCATTCCAACGTGCCGCGGCCGCTATTACTCGCCTCCCCAGAGTAGAGCAGAGTGCAGTATAGCAATGTACAGCGCAGAAATCCACCGTATAGCAGCGTACAGCACAAACGTCAAACATATCCTGACCTCTTCTCTTTTTTTTCACGTGGCGAAGACTTCCAAATATACCAGGCTCCATGGGGGGGGGGAAGTGTTATGTCGGATTCTTATCCACTGAAACCCCCATGATGGCCAACCCTTTGTATTTCGGGGCGTCCTGCACTTCTCGGCGACGCAA
>NW_017083058.1:0-294 GCF_001483705.2 Eufriesea mexicana
GGAGTCTTTAAGTGGATAGCTTGCCCAATTGGCACGGTACAAGGGAATGGATATTGATCACGGATAAAAATATCGTTGTATGCGAGTACTATTTTTCTAATAGTTTCTGAGTATGCTGGCTCTATGTGTCTTAGTATGAATTTCTCACTTAATTCGGAATTTGCGTTCGAATTATGAGAATATTTTCAATTTCAGAGTTCGAATTGATTTCTTGCTTACCAGCATTGATGAAAGAAGCGCGAGTGGTATTCTGGCGAAACTTGCGGCATTGTATTTTGCATGTTCCTGGTGGAA
>NW_017083059.1:0-294 GCF_001483705.2 Eufriesea mexicana
ATTTCCCATTGCCAAGCCCTGCGACGAGTCCGGGACATGCTCACCCCCGACGCCGAGGCAACCATTGTCAGACTACTCGGTGGCAGTCTAAAGGGGCGCGCCTACCGCGCCATCGAAGGCTGATACTTTATATCAATAGCTGAGGTCTGCGCCCGTTTAAAATCTAAATTCGACCGGCCACATTGCGACGAGGTCTATCGGGGTCAGCTAGTGCTGGTGAAGCAGGAGCCCCCAGAGAGCGTCCCAGATTACGTAAAACGCGTTAAAGGGCTAAGAAGTGCCATACTAGAGTAT
>NW_017083060.1:0-294 GCF_001483705.2 Eufriesea mexicana
CTGGCCCCCACAGATCCAAGATGAAAATATTTCAGCAAAGTAGAACGCAGAAATCCAATGAATTACAGTGTTTAACACAATGTCAAAGCCACTCTAACCAAACGTAACCTAATCTATCCAAATCAAATGTAACCTAACAAAGCCTATCGTGCCACGACCGCTGTTGCTGGTCTCGCCGGAGTGGAGCAGCGCATAGTGCAGCAATGAACGGCGCAGGAATCCTCAGCGCATCAGTGTGTAGCAAAAAAGTCAAGCTGCTCTATACCAACTTAGTCAAGCGTAACATAACCAAAC
>NW_017083061.1:0-294 GCF_001483705.2 Eufriesea mexicana
GTACAGCAGAGCAATATGGCGCGCTGAAATCGACCTCATAGCAGTGTATAGAAAAAAAGTAGAGCATAAACTAACCGAACCCGTCCATACGTAGCCCAACCAAACGTAACCAGTCCCAACCTAAAGAGCCTAGCCAGCAATTGCCGGCCTATCAATTGCCAAGCATGGCGTATTGGAGGAGAGTAGAGGGCTGAGATCCATAGAATGGCAGTGCATAGCACGGAAGTCAAGATGTCCTAACCTAACCGAAACAAACCTAACCTAACCAAACGTAACCTAACAAAACCTAACGCG
>NW_017083062.1:0-294 GCF_001483705.2 Eufriesea mexicana
TATCAGTAGTATTTAATTCTTTAGGGTACGGTACGCCATTATATTATGGTGGCTTCAATGGGATGCATCAATTTGAACGGTACGCCACTATAGTTAGCGTTATATAGTTTTATAGTTGGTGGTTTCCGCGAGTATCATAGTTTTTCGATGGTTTTTGTCTTTATTTTTCATTTATTTCGCCCAAACCGCATTTCTCGTCCACAAAAAAAAACCACTCCCAAAAATAGTATAAATATAAAAAAAATATTGCGAATTTGTGTAGCTTGCAAAAAAGAAAGTGATATAAGAAGAAGA
>NW_017083063.1:0-294 GCF_001483705.2 Eufriesea mexicana
GATCGAAGGACTCAAGAGGACGGGTTTACCATTTACATACAGCCCACAAGTGATATTCCCGGGACTCTCTTCCCAAAGTTATAACTGCTCAAAGGAAAAGATAGCAGGTCTACGTTTGCACTTGGTGGCGTGCAATGGAAAGTCATTGAACGCCGAAACAAGTTGCTTGACATACACTTATCTGTATGAAATTGCTTTCGTTGCAAATTCCGTGGCTACGACGTCGGAATATAATAATGTCGTCGCTGTAGGACGCATAGCGAACCCTAACGAACTGGTGTTTTACGTTTGTAG
>NW_017083064.1:0-294 GCF_001483705.2 Eufriesea mexicana
AGAAAGCAGGAATCCATAGAATCGCAGTGTATATCAGAAGAGCCGTATCTACCCAAACCAGCATAGCCTAGCTGAAGCATAGCCTAGCTGAAGCTAACATGCCGAGCCCGCTATTTCTGCACTTCCCACTGCCAAGCAGGACATACTACAGCACAGTAGAGCGCAGAAGCCCACCGAATTGCTGTGTGCAGCACTAAAGTTAAAGCTATACTAGCCAAGCTTAGCCTAACGCAACCAACTCAAACGAAACGTGACTGAACGTAACGTACCGAGAGCAATATTGCTGGCGCTAGC
>NW_017083065.1:0-294 GCF_001483705.2 Eufriesea mexicana
TTTGACTTTCGTGCTGTACACTGTTAGTCGGAGGGTTTCTGTGATCGACAGTGCTCTACTACACTTTGCTTGGCTCTGGGCGGGCCAGGAGCAGTGGTTGCGGCACATTGCGTTGAGTTATGCTACGCTTGGTTATTTCAGGTTGGTTTAGGTTATGTTAGGGTATCTTCGTCTTTTCTGCTACTCACTGCAGCGCGGCGGATTTCTGCACCCTACCGCGCTCTACGGAAATCTGGTTTCCTCTGTGGATGTCTGCAATAGAGGTGACTCGCCGTGTTAGGTTCAGATATAATA
>NW_017083066.1:0-294 GCF_001483705.2 Eufriesea mexicana
CTACCGAACCGGGAATAGTAAATATCTCTAACCATAACTGATTTACCCTTTGATCATTCTTCAACCACTGTGGGATATATGTGTTCAGTGAACAGATTAATCCCACAGCTACTGTGGTGATGGCTTTAGTTTGCACTGTACTGTCAGTTGTTAATACATTAAGCGGTAGTGGATCTGTCCTTAATCATTATAGAAGTGCTATTGAATAGAAACAATCGTTGAACAGATCACTCAAACTGATAAAGTGCTGTGTTAATGGACGTACTATGAACCGCACATAGCACTATAAACATC
>NW_017083067.1:0-294 GCF_001483705.2 Eufriesea mexicana
TGTGCTGTACACTTCTATACAGTTGATTCCTTTGCTCTACTGTGCACTCAATTGTTTTGCCTGGCCCTGGGGAGGCCTGCAATGGTGGACTCGACGCGTTAGTTTGGGTTATGTTACGTTCGGCTTGGCTAGGTTTGGTTAGGTTTGGTTAGGGTAGTTATGTCTTGTGTGCTGTAGACTGCTGTTCGGTCGATATCTGCGCTCAGCATTGCGCTACAGGCCTCTGCTCTGCTCTGGGGAGACCAGCAATAGAGCTCTCGGCTCGTTACGATTCGTTATTTTACGTTTGGTTAG
>NW_017083068.1:0-294 GCF_001483705.2 Eufriesea mexicana
TTCTGCGCTCCACTGTGCCCTTCTTTATTCTGTTTATCCCTCGGAACGCCAGTAACAATTGTCTCGGCTCTTTCGGTTGTGTTACGTTACGCATTGTTAATTCAGGTTACGTTAATTTCGGTGAGGGTCGCATCGACTTACGTTGTGTACGCTGTTGGTTGGTGAATTTCTGCGCCCTACAGTACTCTGGTATATTCTGCTTGTCTCTGGGTAGGGCAGCAATAGTGGTCTCTGTACGTTACGTTGAGCTATGCTACGTTCGGTTATGTTGCGTTTGGTGATGCTTGGATAGTA
>NW_017083069.1:0-294 GCF_001483705.2 Eufriesea mexicana
TGGAAGAAGGTTACCACACTACGATATAAGTCGAAATTGCTAATAAAATTACATTTTCCAGACAGATTCCGTGGCATTGCAATGGCTGTAGCACGCCAATATATACTTTCCTCGTTATTAATGCAAGAATGTTAGCTCGCCACGATATTAGCCGAAAATGTCAATAAAATCGAATTTTGCATCCAGCTGCAATAGAATTGCAATCGCTATAGCTGGCCAATAGAATCTTATCTCCTTATCTATGCAGGAAAGCTACCCCGCCACGATATTAGTCGAAAATGTCAATAAAATTGA
>NW_017083070.1:0-294 GCF_001483705.2 Eufriesea mexicana
CGGAATATAGTACGGAACAGAAGAGCGCAGAAATCCACCAAATGACAAAGTACAGCACGAAGGACGAAGCTATCCATACATAACCCAAACAAACATAACCTAACCAAATGTAGCATAACTCAACGTTACGTGCCGAGACCACAGTAGCTGCGCTTCACATAGCCAGGCAGGGCACATTAGAGGACAGCAGAGAGCAGAAATCGAATTAATAGCAGTGTATAGCGCAAAATACATAGCCGCCATAGCCAAATTTAACAAAACCAAACATAACCGAATGTAATCCAACTCAACCTA
>NW_017083071.1:0-294 GCF_001483705.2 Eufriesea mexicana
TAGCGAAACAAAGCATGCCACGCCCACTACTGTTGGCCTCCCCTGAAACAAGCAGATGCTAGTAGAGTAATGCAGAGCGCAGGTACCGACCGAATAGCAGTGTACACCTCTAAAGACAACGCTATCCACACCAAACCTAACATAACCTTGCCAAACCAAACGTAGACTAACTCGTCCTGATGTTCTGAGGCCACCATAGCTGGCCTCCCCCGAGCCAACCAGAACATACTGGGGCAATGCAGGGCGCAGAAGTCCACCGAATAGCTGTGTAGAACACACATGTCTAAGATATAC
>NW_017083072.1:0-294 GCF_001483705.2 Eufriesea mexicana
TTGCAATGATTTGGAATCTGCATGGAAAATTCAATTTTACTGACATTTTCGACTAATATCGTGGTGAGCTGTCTTGCTTGCTTAAATAAGGTGCAAAGGTTCTATTGGCGTGCTATAGCCGTAGCAATGCTCTGGCATCTGCGTGGAAAATTCAATTTTACTGACATTTTCGTCTAATATCGTTGTGAGCTACCTTTCTTGCATAAACTAGGAGGAAAGATACTGTTGGCATGCTATAGTCTTTGCAATGCTATAGAATCTGGAAGGAAAGTTCAATTTTATTGACAGTTACGA
>NW_017083073.1:0-294 GCF_001483705.2 Eufriesea mexicana
TCGAGCGGAGTATAGTAGAGCAGTGTAGAGCGCAGATATCTTCCGAACAGCAGTGTATAGCACTATAGTCGAAGCTGTCCTATCCTAACCTAACCAATCCGTACACAACCATATCTAGCATGACAAAACCTATCGTGCCGCGACCACCATTGCTGGCCTTCCGAGGTTCGAGCGGAGTACAGTACAGCAGTGCAGAGCGCAAAAATCGTCCGAATAGCAGTGCATAGCACTAAAGTCTGAGTTATACTATCCTAACCTGACCAAGCGTAATGTCACCAAACGTAGCATAACTCA
>NW_017083074.1:0-294 GCF_001483705.2 Eufriesea mexicana
ATTGTCATCGGAAAGGAGCTAAACGGTTAATACCTCGTATCTTTTATTGCGTGTTCGAGAAAAGAAGGCAGTGAGGGTTTACATCCTCACGACTGACTAACACTAATGATACTCTCATGGTCACAGGCAGTAATTGCTATTAGCCAAAGACAGTGACGATGATCGTCATCCTGTGACAATGGGACTATCAGCAGGGTTAGTCAGCAGTGAGGATGCAAACACGTGTGCCTTCTTTTCTAGAACGCGCACTACTCACTGTACCTTAATATTAAATAACAATTCTAAAACTCGCAT
>NW_017083075.1:0-294 GCF_001483705.2 Eufriesea mexicana
CGTATCGTTACCGAACGCAGACTAACACAATCTAACGTACCGCACTCACTAATGCAGGCATCCTCAGAGACATGCAGACCACACTTGTGGGGAGTCCATAGAATCATGGAGTCCATAGAGTCAGGAATCCATAGAATCGCAGTGTATATCAGAAAAGTCATAGCTAGACAAACCAAACCCAAGCCAATGCCACCTAACCAGACACAGCATAACACAAACTAACGAGCTAAATCCGCTATTGCTGCACCCCCGGAGTCATGCAGGACATACTAGAGCACAGTAGAGCGTAGAAAT
>NW_017083076.1:0-294 GCF_001483705.2 Eufriesea mexicana
AAATTAATACTAATACTAAATATTATATTATTAATACTAATACTAATGAAAATTATTAATACTAAATATTATGTTATTAATACTAAATAAAATTCCACGACACAATAAGAAATTATGAATTATGTTTTCTGTTAACGTGACAAAGACATGGGTGTGGTTAAAGAAATTAACATCCTTGACTAACAATAAGTGGTCGAGAATTGCGTGTTTTGAATATTCTAACGACACGTGTATACTAATTAAAATTATTAATACTAAATAATATATTAATAATACTAATACTAATGAAAATTA
>NW_017083077.1:0-294 GCF_001483705.2 Eufriesea mexicana
CGGTGCTCCAATTATACGCGTATGTGATATAAAATGTTTGAAGAATAGAAATAATCAGTTACCTACTATTGATGTCTACAGCTACCCTGACGATAATGACCACCACGTACTACGAGTATTAACAGGTACTGCGTTTTACCTTTCACAATTTCATTTCCCACTCTTCGTCACGTAAATTGCACTACCTGTATCGAACGCTCCATATTTGTTTACCACTTTATACCGATTTTCAACAAAATCGTGATTTATACCTGTGCTACGAACAAAGAAAGCTTTAACTGTGCGTGATCAATA
>NW_017083078.1:0-294 GCF_001483705.2 Eufriesea mexicana
CCAATAGAATCTTTCCTCCTCATTTATGCAAGAAAGTTAACTCACCGCGTTATTGGTCGAGAACGTCAGTAAAATTGAGTTTTAGAACCAGATTCTACAGCATTGTTATGGATATAGTACGCCAAAAGTATCTTTCCTCCGTAGCTATGCAAGGAAGATAGCACACCACGGTATTATTCGAAAATATCAATAAAATTGAATTATCCAGCAAGATTCTGACGCATTGAAATACCTACAGCACGCCAACAGTATGTTTCCTCCTTCTTTATGCAAGAAAGTTATCTCACCACGAGA
>NW_017083079.1:0-294 GCF_001483705.2 Eufriesea mexicana
GTACACGCTCACCAAAATTCTGACTTCAAATAAAAGAAGTCTCTAGCGTTCTTTGTTCAATTGCTCTCTAAATACACGTACTCACACATTTCCACGCAACGGACCATGCATTTTGTTGCGTCCCGAACACTCCAACTCCCTCGGGGAGTTTCGTGGAGTTGTAAGGCCCGTTTACGCAGATGCGCCATTGCTGCTGGGATGCGGGTTACTCTAAATTAATAGAGCTAGGCCTGGTTATGGTTGAACTATAGAGAGTTCTATAGTAGACTGTTTCCTGCGCTGAGTTGATGGTGG
>NW_017083080.1:0-294 GCF_001483705.2 Eufriesea mexicana
GGTGGCCAGCAATATTGGTCACGTCACGTTATATTGAGTTACACAACGTTTGGGCTGCATTGGCTAGGTCAGGTTGGGTTAGGGCATTTACGGCTTTTGTGCTGTTCACTGCAGTGCGGAAGGTTACTGTGCTGAAATGTGCTCTTTTACCTTCTGCTTGCATCTGTGGAGGCCAGCAGTAGTGATCTCGACATTTAAGTTGGTATAAGGTACGATTGGATATGTTACGTTTGGCTAGGTAAGGAAAGGCTTCCTCGACACCTGTGCCTTTCCCTGCTCTTCGCTGGATGTCTG
>NW_017083081.1:0-294 GCF_001483705.2 Eufriesea mexicana
CTGGCCTTCCTAGAGCCATTAAAGCATACTAGTGCAGAGGGGAGAGCAGAAACACACCGAATAGCAGGGTACAGCACAAAAGTCAAAGCTTCCCTACCCTAACCTAGCCAATCGTAGCATACTCAAATGTATGCTTACTCAACATATCTCGGCGATACTGCCGTTGCTGGCCGCTCCAGAGCCAAGCAGAGCGGTATAAGAGAACGGTAGAGCGCATAAATCCACCGAGCAGCAGTGTACAGCACAAAAGTCAAAGCTAACCTATCCTAGCCTAACCAAACCTCACATAACCAA
>NW_017083082.1:0-294 GCF_001483705.2 Eufriesea mexicana
GTCGAAAATGTCTATAAAATTGAATTTTCCAGCCAGATTCTATAGCATTGCAATGGCTACAGTTGACCAATAGAATTCTTCCTGCTTACGTATACAAGGGTGTTAGCTCACCACGATGTTAGTCGAAAATAAAAATAAAATTGAATTTTCCAGTCTGTTTCTATAACACTGCAATAACTGTAGCACGCCAATAGAATCTATCCTCCTTATTCATGCAAGAAAGTTATTTCCCCACGATATTAGTAGAAAATGACAATAAAATTGAATTTTCCAGGCAGATCCTATAGCATTGCA
>NW_017083083.1:0-294 GCF_001483705.2 Eufriesea mexicana
AAAAGCACAGTAGAGCGCAGTAATCCATCGAATATCTGACTATAGCACAAACGTCGCAGCTATACTATCCTAACCTAATCAAACGAAACGTAACCAAACATAACATAACTCAATCAAACGCGCCGAGCCCGCTATTGCCGTACGAACCAGAGCCAAGAAGTGGGTCCAACAGCAATGTAAATCGCAGAAATCCAACGCACAGCACTGTACAGCACACAAGTCAAAGTTCCACTATCCCAACATAACCAATCGTAGCGTAACCAAACGTAGCGTAGCTCAACCCGGCGTGCCGCG
>NW_017083084.1:0-294 GCF_001483705.2 Eufriesea mexicana
GTTTTCATAGATTATTTTATATATGAATATATTTTTGAAATCTACAGACGTTCATTGGTAATATCGTTATTTTATTGGCATAATTTTATCTATATATAAATAAATAAAAATTAGTGCATTTTATTGTTTGTTAAAATATAATAATATACTGATCCCTTCATTTATGTAAAAAATTAGCTCACCATGATATCAGTCGAAAATGTAAATAAAATTGAAAATTTTAATCAAAAACCTATAGGAATTGAAATGGCTATAGCAATTCAATAGGTTCTAATCCCTTCATTTATGTAAAAA
>NW_017083085.1:0-294 GCF_001483705.2 Eufriesea mexicana
AACCGACATGGTCCAACCAACGGAGAAGTCAACCCACGCTTGACCCTAGTGTCAACCGAAGGAGTACGTCCGAGGAGGTACCCGATATTCGGGTACTTCTCTTGTGCCACTTCAGATCTGGCAGGATACGAGATCCAAATTATTGGTCTCCATGACACATACAAATCTAAATATTGTATCATTTCTGAGCAGCTTTGTGCTATTGCACGGCTCGTGCCGTTCCTAGCCTTTGTGACATATCAGGAGATGTGATTTGCGACTAATTCGCATCTGCCAATGAAACTGTCATGATCC
>NW_017083086.1:0-294 GCF_001483705.2 Eufriesea mexicana
ATCCTCTTCTAACCTTACCAGTCGTGACATAACCAAACGTTATCCATCCTAAGCTACCGTGCAAAGAACACTATTGCTGGCCTCCCCGCAGCATACTGTAACAAGTTAGAGAACTGCAGAGCGCAGAAATCCACCGAATAGCAGTGCATAACGCAACAGTCAAAGCCTCCATAACCCCATGCAACCTAACCAAACCAGACCAAACGTAACATAACACAACCTGCCGTGCCACGACCGCTATTCCTGGTCTCCCCAAAGTCGAGCATTATATAGTAGAGCAATAAAGGACGCAGA
>NW_017083087.1:0-294 GCF_001483705.2 Eufriesea mexicana
AAAACTACCCTAGCCAAACCTAACATAACCTAACCTCACCAAACGTAATATTACTCAGCCTAACGTGCCGAGACAACTGCCGCTGCTCTTAACAGGGCCGTGCAGAGCATATCATTGGAGAGTGGATCCGAGAAGTCCATAGAATCGTTGTGTACTGCACAATAGCCGGAGCTACCCTGAACTAACGTAGCCATACGAAACACTGCCAAACAGCCTAACAAGACCTATCGCGCCAAGCCCACGAATTCTACCTCCGCAGAGTCCAGCGGAGTATAGTAGGGAAGAGTAGATCGC
>NW_017083088.1:0-294 GCF_001483705.2 Eufriesea mexicana
ATTCGATGCCAATACCGTGTCTACGTCGCCGGAATGTAATAATGTCTTCGCGGTAGAACGCATAGCGTACGCTAACGGAACGGGTATCCTTCCATTGTAGACGGCGAGCCTAATAAATAGAACAGGAACCGGCGGCTAGCATCAGGTCACGGTGCTCCATTGGAGCGGCGATTCCAATTGTTTGGCCTGAGTACCTTTTGCATGCATGCGAGTAGCATGGTTTCCGGTGCGCGTGTTCCACTCTAAGAAATAGCGGCGTTTTCCTTTAAACGAAGCTCAATTCGACACATCCTT
>NW_017083089.1:0-294 GCF_001483705.2 Eufriesea mexicana
ACAGCCATCTACTTGGCAGAGAATAGGGCTATTAAAGATCTGTAAGCTGTCATAGCTTCGTGATTAGATCGCATAGCGACTTCAATCCAACGGCAAGGACAGCCATCTACTTGCCAGAGAATAGGTCTATTCAAAATCTATGAACTGTTATAGCATGGTGAATAGATCACCTAGCGCCTTCGATACAATGGCAAGTACAGCCATCTACTTGACAGAGGATAGGTCTATTCTAAATCTATAACCTGTTATAGCTTGGCGAATGGATCGCTTAACGCCTTCAATCCAATCACAAGT
>NW_017083090.1:0-294 GCF_001483705.2 Eufriesea mexicana
GTGCTATAGCCGTCGCAATGCTATTGAATCTGGCTGGAAAGTTCAATTTTGATGACATTTTCGGCTAATATCGTGGTGAGCTTACCTTCGTGCATAATATAAGGAGGAGAGATTCTATTGTTATGCTATAGCCATTGCAGTCCTGTAGAATTAGGCTGGAAAACACAATTTTATTTACATTTTCGACTAATATCGTGGTGAGCTAACTTTCTTGATTAAATAAGCAGGAAACATTCTATTGGCGTGCTATTGCCATTGCAACGCTATGGAGTTTGTATGGCAAATACAATTTTA
>NW_017083091.1:0-294 GCF_001483705.2 Eufriesea mexicana
CGTCTTCAACCAATGGCAAGAAGAGCCATCTACTTGCCAGAGAAAAAGTCTATTCAAAACCTATAAGCTGCAATAGCTCGGTGATTAGATAGCTTATCGCCTGCAATCCAATGGCAAGCACAGCAATATGCTTGCCAGAGAATAGGCCTATTCAAGATCTATAAACTCTTATAGATTGGAGAATAGGCCGCCCAACGTCTTCAACCAATGGCAAGTACAGCCATCTTCATACCAGGGAATTGGTCTATTCAAAATCTATTACCTGTTATAGCTTGGTGAATAGATCGCGTAACG
>NW_017083092.1:0-294 GCF_001483705.2 Eufriesea mexicana
GCACATCCATACCATTATCCATCAATACATCCATCTAACGATACAGCCATCCATCCATCCATCAATCCACCCATACATCCACCCATCCATACATCGATCGATCCATACATCCACACTCGAATCCATCCATCCATTCCTACCTCCATACATACATCAATGCATACATCCATAAATACACCCATACATTCATCCATACATAGATCCATATATACATCCTTACATACATCCATCCATACATACATACATTCATACAAACTTCCGTACATACATCCATGCATACATCCATATTTACAT
>NW_017083093.1:0-294 GCF_001483705.2 Eufriesea mexicana
TTCTACTGCCTACTTTGCTCTAGTATGTATAGTCAGCTGGGTTAGGCTTTGTTGGGTTAGGTCAGGATAGCCTTGACAAATGTGCTCAACACTGACGTCATGTGGTCTCCTGTGCTCTATTTTGCTATATCATATTCAGCTTGTCTCTTCTAAGGGCAGCAATAGCGGTCTCGGTACGTTAGGATATGTTAGGCCAGGTTTGGTGGTGCTACGTTCTGTTAGGTTTGGATAGGATAGCTTTGACTATTATGCTATACACGGCTATTCGGTGGATTTCTGCGCCCTACATTGCTC
>NW_017083094.1:0-294 GCF_001483705.2 Eufriesea mexicana
GTCAGCGCAGGAGTCCACCGCATTCCAGTGTAGAGCACAAAAGTCAAAGATATCCTAAGCCAACCTGACCGAAACTAACCTAACCGTACGAAGCCTAACTCATCGTAACATGCCGTTTCCACTATTGCTGTCCCTCCCACAGCCATGCTGAACATATTAGAGCACAGTAAAGCGCAGGAAACCGCCGCAAACGGTCTATGTCAGGAAACTTGGTGCAAACCGTACCTAACATAAACAAGCACACCCTAACCAAACGTAACCTATCTCAACCTAACATGCCAAGGCAGATATTGT
>NW_017083095.1:0-294 GCF_001483705.2 Eufriesea mexicana
AGCGCAAATATCCTCCGCATAGCGGTGCATAGACAAAAGCAAGAGCTATCGCATCCTAACCTAACCAAAGCTTACCTATCCAAACGAAACACAACTCAACCTAACGTGCCGCGACCACTAATTTCTGGCGTCCCCGGATACAAGCAGGGCGTGATAGGGCACAATAAGTCGCCGGAGTCCATAGAATTGAAGTGCGCCGCACGAAGATCAAGGACACCCCAGCCTAACCCAGCATAACCTAACTCAGACAAACGCTGTCAATCTCAACCTAACGTGCCGCGACCACTATTTCTT
>NW_017083096.1:0-294 GCF_001483705.2 Eufriesea mexicana
TGCATACATACGCCCATACATTCATCCATACATACAATCATACATACAAACTTACATACATCCATACATAGATCCATACATACATCCATGCGTACATCCACACATCTATACATACACCCTCACACATCCATACATACATCCATCCATACACCCATACATACACCCATACAAACATCCATACATTCATCTGTTCTTCCGTCCATCCACCCATTCATTCAACCACCCACACATCCATACATCCATGCATCCGTACATCCATACATTCGTACATCCATATATCCATACATACATACA
>NW_017083097.1:0-294 GCF_001483705.2 Eufriesea mexicana
CCTCCTCATTTATGCAACAAAATTAGCTCACCACGATATTAGTCGAAAATGTAAATAAAATTGCATTTTCCAGTCGGGTTCTATAGCATTGCAACGGCTATACCATGACAATATTATCTTTCCCCCTTATTTGTGCAACAAAATTATCTCTCCACGATATTAGTCGAAAATGTCGACAATATTGAATTTTCCTGTCAGATTCTATAGCATTGCAATGGCTACAGCATGCCGATAGAATCTTTCCTCCTCATTTACGCAACAAAATTAGCTCACCACGATATTAGTCGAAAATGT
>NW_017083098.1:0-294 GCF_001483705.2 Eufriesea mexicana
GACAGCACGGCACTCAGTACATCCACCAGCAGAGCACTGCGGCCGCTGTATTTATCTGCTCAACGTTGAACTATATCTTGTGGCAATTCTATAGCCGCAAAGAAAAGATCCATTACAGATAACCTGGTACAGAGTACAGCGTACATCCGAGTACAGTAGGGCTTGGACTAATTTGTACACTGATAGTACAAATAAAAGTGCAAATCTGGACAGCCTGTATAGGGTGTTGTAATAGCTAGTGATACCTGCAGCATGCAGTACGGTAATTAGTAAATCCATCAGCAGAGAAGTGCA
>NW_017083099.1:0-294 GCF_001483705.2 Eufriesea mexicana
ATCTAGATCTAGAGTATTCGGAGATGAAACGATCGAGGTTGCTAGAAATAATCTACAGCGAATATTGTACCCTAAATTTCACCTTTTCGAAAATCCAGAAGTCAGAGAACCTAATATAGACGAGAAAGAGACGTAAATTTCGGGGGACCTTGCGTTTAGAATATCTAGATCTAGAGTATTCGGAGATGAAACGATCAAAGTCGTTAGAAATAATCTAGAGCGAATATTGTACCCTAAATTTTATGTTTTCGAAAATCCAGAAGTCAGAGAACCTAATATAGACGAGAAAGAGAC
>NW_017083100.1:0-294 GCF_001483705.2 Eufriesea mexicana
GGTATGGTTAAACTATGTCAGGGTTTCGTTGGCATTTCTTATATACACTGCTATTTGTTGGATTGATGCATTCTACTGTGCTCAAATAAGAAATGCTTGGGCCTGGGTTGACCAGCAGTAGCGGTCGCGGCAAGTCTCGTTAAGTTATTCTACGTTCCGTTAGGTTATGTTGGTTTGGGTTATGTATGGATAGCTTTGATTGTTCTGCTATACATTGCGATTCTATGGATATGTGCGCCCTATAATGCTCTGCTTGGCTCTGTGGATGCCAGCAATACTGGTCGCGTAAAGTCA
>NW_017083101.1:0-294 GCF_001483705.2 Eufriesea mexicana
ATAAAAATAATTAAAAAAAAAAATAAAAGATATAAAAGATATAAATAAAATATAATTTATCTAGTAAATACACAAACAGGGATTTTTACAAATATTCTTGAATGCTTTATAAATATTTTTCTACTCTAATGATAGAAGAATAGATAAATTTCTAAAAGACATTCTAAGAAATTTATTTGAATTTCTTTTCACAACTTCCTTCTTACTACAGTCTAGATATATAGTATATTTCAAGAAAAAATTCTTAAGAAGGTGCGCAAATATTTTTGGATACCTTTTATCACTTACAATTGG
>NW_017083102.1:0-294 GCF_001483705.2 Eufriesea mexicana
TGTGAATAATTTTGGAGGTGTGTGTTAGTTTAGACGTCTTTCGGTTGTGGTGTATGTTGGAACAAATTGGGTCCTTATGCCCATTGTCTTAAGGGTGATTTATTGACCAATGCTAAGTTTCGCGTCGCGATTGAACCTTTGATGGATTCGGATGGGATGTAAATCCGTCTCGCGATCTCGCCGTGTTGTCCGCCAAATTAATATCGGACAACTGTTTAAATCTTCCCCCAATGCCTTCTATTGATGATTTTGAGAAAATTATCGCGTGACAATCATAGGGCACGCTTCGAAGGC
>NW_017083103.1:0-294 GCF_001483705.2 Eufriesea mexicana
AAGGATGTATGTACGAATGTATGGATGTTCGGATGTATATATGTACGGTTGTATGGATGAATGTATGTACGGATATATCGGTGTATGTATGGATGTATGTGTGTATGGACGTTCGGATGAATGTATGTACGGATGTCTATATGTACGGATGTATGGATGTACGGATGTATATACGTGTGTATGTATGAATGAATGGATGAATGAGCGCATGGATGTATTGATGTATTTATTGATGGATGTATGGATGTATGTATGATAGGATGGATGGATGGATGGATGGATTTATGGATGTGT
>NW_017083104.1:0-294 GCF_001483705.2 Eufriesea mexicana
CAGGTGGCCAGTCGAAAATCACATCCTCACATCAAGAAAGGCCCTTCGTCACTTTCGAAAGTTGGCTCGCGACGTACTCTCCGCCAAGGATAAGAAATGGCGTGAAAGGAAAGAAGGAACAACTTCAAGAGGAACACGTGGTGGTGGTGGGAGAAGACGCGGTGTAGAAGAAGAAGAAGAGAGTAGAGGAGGAGGACAAAGAAGAAGCACAAGGCTGGCCCAAGCAGAATACAACCGCTGCTAAGGAGGAAGCAACCAACAGGGACAAATTAAGAAGACTGCCAGAGGAGAGAA
>NW_017083105.1:0-294 GCF_001483705.2 Eufriesea mexicana
GTTACGTTTGGATAGGTTGGGTAAAGTTAGGTTAGGTTCGGCTAGGTTAGGTTTTGTTAGCTTTGGTTAGGTTAGGTTACGTTAGGATAGGTTCGCGTAGGCAAAGTTTAGTTAGGTAGGATACGTTAGGTTTTGTGAGATTAGGTTAGGTTAGGTTAGGTCATGTTATGTTGGGTTAGGTTGGGTTGCGTTAGGTGAGGCTAGGCTAGGTTAAGTGAGGTCACGTTACGCCCGGTTAGGCAGGTCAGTTTTGCATGGGTTAGGGTATGTTAGGTTAGTATAGGCTAGGGTAGG
>NW_017083106.1:0-294 GCF_001483705.2 Eufriesea mexicana
GCTGAGCAGTGCGCAGAAAGCTACCAAATAGTAACGTATAGCACAAAAGTCAAAGATACCATGTCCTAACCAGGACTAACCTATCGTAACCATGCGTAGAATAACTAAACCTCACGTACCGCGACTACTATTGTTGGCTTCCCCAGAGCGAAGCAGGACATACTAGAGCACAGCAGAGCGCGGTAGTCCACGGCACTGCAGTGTGTGGCACAAAAGACAAGGATACCCTAGCCTAACCTCTCCTAGCAAAGCCAAGCCAAGCGTAACATGGCTAAACATAATGTGCCGAGAATA
>NW_017083107.1:0-294 GCF_001483705.2 Eufriesea mexicana
CTGCCAATATTTCTGGCCACCCCAGTGTATTGCGGGGCATACTAGAGCACAGCAGAGAGCAGCAAACCACGGGAGGACGGTGCATAGCACGAAAGTCAATGCCATCGTAACCAAACTTTTCCCAACCTAACCCAATCGACCGTAACATATCGCAGCCTATAGTGCCGCGACGATCATTGCTGGCCTCCCGAGAGTCGAGCAGAGTATAGTAGAGCAATGTAGTGCGCAGATATCGGCCGAAGTCCAGTGTACAGCACAGAAGTCTGAGCTATCCTCTCCATACCTAACCAAGCG
>NW_017083108.1:0-294 GCF_001483705.2 Eufriesea mexicana
GATGGATGTATGTGTGAATGGATTGATGTATGGATGGACGAATGTTCGGATGATTGGATTTATCGACGTATGCATGTGTGGATGAAAGGATGCATGGACGCATGGTTGTGTGAACGGATGCATGGGTGGATGGATGGGTGTATGGATGGATGGATGTATGGATGCATCTATGGATGCCAGTATAAATGGATGTTTCAATGCGGTTAAAGATGTATGTATGGATGTATGTATGGGTGTATGTATAGATGTATGTATTGATGTATGTATGGATGTATGCATGGATGGGTGGAAGGG
>NW_017083109.1:0-294 GCF_001483705.2 Eufriesea mexicana
CAAACCTAACCAGAACTAACCTAACATTACGTATCGCAGCAAAGCTAAACGTACCGCGACACATTTTTCTGATATCCACTGGGCATCGCAGGTTGGAGTTGAGCACAGTAGTGTGCAGGAATCCTCCCAAAAACTTTATGTAGCGCTATAGCCAAAGCTTACCAAACCTAACTTGTCCAAGCTTAACCCAAACAAACGTAACATAACTCAGCCTAACGTGCCACGACCGCAACTGCTTTCATCCCGAGAGTCTTGCAGAGTATAATGCAGCAATGTAGAGCGCAGGAACCCACC